>NW_027077687.1:0-24000 GCF_963924675.1 Phocoena phocoena | reverse complement strand
CAAGGCTACCTGTTCTCCATATCCTGTCCTACCTTTCTGGATTTTACAGTTTTTTCAGATGGCCCTTTTGCCAGGGGGGCAGTGAGATTTCATTGTAGTGCAGATTTCATTTACAGGCTTGCTTCGTTGGCCAAAAAGGGCGTATGCGTTTTTTCCTGAATATATTCAGGAAAAAACGCATACGCCCTTTTTGGCCAAGTGCATCATTGTCGACGTTGTGCCTCTTTTCCTATGCTTTCAAGGCAATTCCAGTCTACCCCTTGCAATCGTTTTCCTGAAACTCTGCCCCGCTTTCAAGTCCCCTTCGCAGGCTTACTTCAATATACATTTGGAAGATAGCTGTCATTTATAACTCTGCAGGTTTTTGAATTACAGTGCCCCTGAGGTCCTTTCTTCAACTCGCTTTCTTGTGAGCTGGGCACAAAACCGTAGGATTGCTTCAGGCCCTAATCTGTTTCCAGCAGGGCACACTGAGCCTTTGTTTAGTTCCTCTTCCTGGTGGGCAATGAGCGTTACATTTGCCCGTGCAGACACCTACAGCTAGTCTCTCATTGGTTCTCCCTATTCCTGTTCATCTTGCACAGAAATTGCAAGCTGTGCCAAAGAGGAGATTAAAGGCACTGACTCTCCAAGCGGGGAGAGTGTTAGTAAAGCATCTGGAATGGTGAACCTGAGAACCAGGATACGAAAACTGAGATGCATTTTAAATCGTTTCCCAATCACACGGTGGACGATACTCTGGGTTTCCCATGCATGTTTTAGCTGGAGGAAGAATCCCTTGAACCTGGAGAGTTGGGACCCATGGAATGGGTACCATGCAGTATGACTTCAAAGGGTCTGCATTTGCTCACCGAAACTCACCAATGCTATCAGCCTGAAGTGTCCAGCCTTATGTCTCAACCAGCTCTGGGTGTAGATGTGGTCAATCCCGGTTGCATCACATGCCCTGAGTGAATTATTTAAGAATTGCTCTCTATTTCACTGTCTTTGTGTTTTGTTTTCGAAATTTATTTTGATAATGGGATTTATCGGATTTTCAATGCTGCGTATCAGCCGCTGTACACACGCTTGATTCTCTTACGGAGACATATATATCCATGGGTTTTAAGATTCTTCCTAGTCAGGTGTATTCCTAGGCGTTGAATATGTGGTGTTGAGTCCATTTCGTTGAGCAAGGAGTAGGTCTTGTCTATTACATATTTGGCTTATGGAATGTTATCTGTGCTAATTTCAGTCTCTGGTTTTATGCAGCACCCCAAGGCACCTTTCCCCATAAGCAAGCACTAGTTGGTTTTCTAAATTTGAGACCCTGTTCTGTTTTGTAATTCAGTTCATGTGTAGTCAAGTTTATATTCCGTGTATTAGTGATATCTTATGATGTTTCTTTTTCTGTGTGACGTAGTTCACGTAGAATCACCGTACCTGCATCCACTCACTATGCCGCTACGGGCCTGATGACACAGATTTCATTGCTGAGTAATATTGCATTGCACGTACGTGCCACAACATCTTTATCCATTTTTTGCTTTCTGGGATATTTACCTGGTACTGTAGACAAGCTTCTTGGGAACACAGCCGTCCCAAACTTTGGGGTGGCTCTCTGTTTTTGATTTTAATTTCCCTAAGCAATAGGACCATAAGTGCAATTGCCATAGGCTATGTTGCTTTATTTCTTACGTGTTTCAGGAAACACCATACACTTCTCCAGGGTGGCTGTTCACAATTTACATCCTGCCAATCAGCATAACAAGGCTCCCTGTTCTCCATATCCTTTCCAACCTTTCTGGATTTTACACTTTTTTCAGATGGCCCTTTTGCCCGGGTGGGCAGTGAGATTTCAATGTAGTGCAGATTTCCTTTACAGGCTTGCTTGGTTGGCCAAAAAGGGCGTATGCGTTTTTTCCTGAATATATTCAGGAAAAAACGCATACGCCCTTTTTGGCCAAGTGCATCATTGTCGACGTTGTGCCTCTTTTCCTATGCTTTCAGGGCAATTCCAGTCTACCCCCTGCAATCGTTTTCCTGAAATTCTGCCCCGCTTTCAAGTCCCCTTCGCAGGCTTACTTCAATATATTTTTGGAGGATAGCTGTCAATTATAACTCTGCAGGTTTGTGAATTACAGTGCCCCTGAGCTCCTTTCTTCAACTCGCTTTCTTGTGAGCTGGGCACAAAACCACAGGATTGCTTCAGGCCCTAATCTGTTTCCAGCAGGGCACACTGAGCCTTTGTTTAATTCCTATTCCTGGTGGGCAATGAGTGTTACATTTGCCCATGCAGACACCTACTGCTAGTCTCCCATTGGTTCTCCCTATTCCTGTTCATCTTGCACAGAAATGGCAAACTGTGCCAAACAGGAGGTTAAAGGCACTGACTCTCCAAGCGGGGAGAGTGTTAGTAAAGCGTCTGGAATGGTGAACACGAGGACAAGGATACGAAAACTGAGATCCATTTTAAATCATTTCCCAATCTCACGGTGTACCATACTCTGTGTTTCCCATGCATGTTTCAGCTGAAAGAAGAATCCCTTGAACCTGGAGTGTTGGGACCCATGGAATGGGTACCATGCAGTATGACTTCAAAGCGTCTGCATTTGCGCACCGAAACTCACCAATGCTATCAGCCTGAAGTGTCCAACCTTATGTCTCAACCAGCTCTGGGTGTAGATGTGGTCAATCCCGGTTGCATCACATGCCCTGAGTGAATTATTTAAGAATTGCTCTCTATTTCACTGTCTTTGTGTTTGAAATTTATTTTGATAATGGGATTTATCGGATTTTCACTGCTGCGTTTATGCCGCTGTACACACGCTTGATTCTCTTACGGAGACATATATATCCATGGGTTTTAAGATTCTTCCTAGTCAGGTATATTCCTAGGCGTTGAATATGTGGTGTTGGGTCCATTTCGTTGAGCAAGGAGTAGGTCTTGTCTATTACATATTTGGCTTATGGAAAGTTATCTGTGCTAATTTCAGTCTCTGGTTTTATGCAGCACCCCAAGGCACCTTTCCCCATAAGCAAGCACTAGTTGGTTTTCTAAATTTGAGACCCTGTTCTGTTTTGTAATACAGTTAATGTGTAGTCAAGTTTACATTCCATGTATTAGTGATATCTTATGATGTTTCTTTTTCTGTGTGACGTAGTTCACGTAGAATCACCGTACCTGCATCCACTCACTATGCCGCTACAGGCCTGATGACACAGATTTCATTGCTGAGTGATATTGCATTGTACGTACGTGCCACAACTTCTTTATCCATTTTTTGCTTTCTGGGATATTTACCTGATACTGTAGACGAGCTTCTTGTGAACACAGCCGTCCCAAATATTGGGGTGGCTGTCTGTTTTTGATTTTAATTTCCGTAAGCTATAGGACCATAAGTGGAAGTGCCATAGGCTGTGTTGCTTTGTTTCTTACGTGTTTCAGGAAACATCATACACTTCTCCAGGGTGGCTTTTCAAAATTTACATCCTACCAATCAGCATAACAAGGCTCCCTGTTCTCCATATCCTGTCCTTCCTTTCTGGATTTTACACTTTTTTCAGATGGCCCTTTTGCCCGGGGGGCAGTGAGATTTCATTGTAGTGCAGATTTCCTTTACAGGCTTTCTTGGTTGGCCAAAAAGGGCGTATGCGTTTTTTCCTGAATATATTCAGGAAAAAATGCATACGCACTTTTTGGCCAGGTGCATCATTGTCGACGTTCTGCCTCTTTTCCTATGCTTTCAGGGCAATTCCAGTCTACCCCCTGCAATCGTTTTCCTGAAATTCTGCCCCGCTTTCAAGTCCCCTTCGCAGGCTTACTTCAATATACTTTTGGAAGATAGCTGTCATTTATAACTCTGCAGGTTTGTGAATTACAGTGCCCCTGAGCTCCTTTCTTCTACTCGCTTTCTTGTGAGCTGGGCACAAAACTACTGGATTGCTTATGGCCCTAATCTGTTTCCAGCAGGGCACACTGAGCCTTTGTTTAATTCCTCTTCCTGGTGGGCAATGAGGGTTACATTTGCCCGTGCAGACACCTACAGCTAGTCTCTCATTGGTTCTCCCTATTCCTGTTCATCTTGCACAGAATTTGAAAGCTGTGCCAAAGAGGAGGTTAAAGGCACTGACTCTCCAAGCGGGGAGAGTTTTAGTAAAGCATCTGGAATGGTGAACCCGAGGACAAGGATACGAAAACTGAGATGCATTTTAAAACGTTTCCCAATCACATGGTGGACGATACTCTGGGTTTCCCATGCATGTTTTAGCTGGAAGAAGAATCCCTTGAACCTGGAGAGTTGGGACCCATGGAATGGGTACCATGCAGTATGACTTCAAAGGGTCTGCATTTGCTCACCGAAACTCACCAATGCTATCAGCCTGAAGTGTCCAGCCTTATGTCTCAACCAGCTCTAGCTGTAGATGTGGTCAATTCCGGTTGCATCACATGCCCTGAGTGAATTATTTAAGAATTGCTCTCTATTTCACTGTCTTTGTGTTTTGTTTTCGAAATTTATTTTGATAATGGGATTTATCGGATTTTCACTGCTGCGTTTCAGCCGCTGTACACACGCTTGATTCTCTTACGGAGACATATATATCCATGGGTTTTAAGATTCTTCCTAGTCAGGTATATTCCTAGGCGTTGAATATGTGGTGTTGGGTCCATTTCGTTGAGCAAGGAGTAGGTCTTGTCTATTACATATTTGGCTTATGGAAAGTTATCTGTGCTAATTTCAGTCTCTGGTTTTATGCAGCACCCCAAGGCACCTTTCCCCATAAGGAAGCACTAGTTGGTTTTCTAAATTTGAGGCCCTGTTCTGTTTTGTAATTCAGTTCATGTGTAGTCAAGTTTACATTCCGTGTATTAGTGATATCTTATGATGTTTCTTTTTCTGTGTGACGTAGTTCACGTAGAATCATCGTACCTGCATCCACTCAGTATGCCGCTACGGGCCTGATGACACAGATTTCATTGCTGAGTGATATTGCATTGTACGTACGTGCCACAACTTCTTTATCCATTTTTTGCTTTCTGGGATATTTACCTGATACTGTAGACGAGCTTCTTGTGAACACAGCCGTCCCAAATACTGGGGTGGCTGTCTGTTTTTGATTTTAATTTCCGTAAGCTATAGGACCATAAGTGGAAGTGCCATAGGCTGTGTTGCTTTGTTTCTTACGTGATTCAGGAAACACCATACATTTCTCCAGCGTGGCTGCTGGCAATTTACATCCTGCCAATCAGCATAACAAGGCTCCCTGTTCTCCATATCCTGTCCTACCTTTCTGGATTTTACACTTTTTTCAGATGGCCCTTTTGCCCGGGGGGCAGTGAGACTTCATTGTAGTGCAGATTTCCTTTTCAGGCTTGCTTGGTTGGCCAAAAAGTGCGTATGCGTTTTTTCCTGAATATATTCATGAAAAAACGCATACGCCCTTTTTGGCCAAGTGCATCATTGTTGACGTTGTGTCTCTTTTCCTATGCTTTCAGGGCAATTGCAGTCTACCCCCTGCAATCGTTTTCCTGAAATTCTGCCCCGCTTTCAGGTCCCCTTCGCAGGCTTACTTCAATATATTTTTGGAGGATAGCTGTCAATTATAACTCTGCAGGTTTGTGAATTACAGTGCCCCTAGCTCCTTTCTTCAACTCGCTTTCTTGTGAGCTGGGCACAAAACCGCAGGATTGCTTCAGGCCCTAATCGGTTTCCAGCAGGGCACGCTGAGCCTTTGTTTAATTCCTCTTCCTGGTGGGCAATGAGTGTTACATTTGCCCGTGCAGACACCTACAGCTAGTCTCTCATTGGTTCTCCCTATTCCTGTTCATCTTGCACAGAAATTGCAAGCTGTGCCAAACAGGAGGTTAAAGGCACTGACTCTCCAAGCGGGGAGAGTGTTAGTAAAGCATCTGGAATGGTGAACCCGAGGACCAGGATACGAAAACTGAGATGCATTTTAAATCGTTTCCCAATCACACGGTGGACGATACTCTGGGTTTCCCATGCATGTTTTAGCTGGAGGAAGAATCCCTTGAACCTGGAGAGTTGGGACCCATGGAATGAGTACCATGCAGTATGACTTCAAAGGGTCTGCATTTGCTCACCGAAACTCACCAATGCTATCAGCCTCAAGTGTCCAGCCTTATGTCTCAACCAGCTCTGGGTGTAGATGTGTTAAATCCCGGTTGCATCACATGCTCTGAGTGAATTATTTAAGAATTGCTCTCTATTTCACTGTCTTTGTGTTTTGTTTTTGAAATTTATTTTGATAATGGGATTTATCGGATTTTCACTGCTGCGTTTATGCCGCTGTACACACGCTTGATTCTCTTACGGAGACATATAAATCCATGGGTTTTAAGATTCTTCCTAGTCAGGTATATTCCTAGGCGTTGAATATGTGGTGTTGAGTCCATTTCGTTGAGCAAGGAGTAGGTCTTGTCTGTTACATATTTGGCTTATGGAATGTTATCTGTGCTAATGTCAGTCTCTGGTTTTATGCAGCACCCCAAGGCACCTTTCCCCATAAGCAAGTAGTAGTTGCTTTTCTAAATTTGAGACCATGTTCTGTTTTGTAATTCAGTTCATGTGTAGTCAAGTTTACATTCCGTGTATTAGTGATATCTTATGATGTTTCTTTTTCTGTGTGACGTAGTTCACGTAGAATCACCGTACCTGCATCCACTGACTATCCCGCTACGCGCCTGATGACACAGATTTCATTGCTGAGTGATATTGCATTGTACGTACGTGCCACAACTTCTTTATCCATTTTTTGCTTTCTGGGATATTTACCTGATACTGTAGACGAGCTTCTTGTGAACACAGCCGTCCCAAATATTGGGGTGGCTGTCTGTTTTTGATTTTAATTTCCGTAAGCTATAGGACCATAAGTGGAAGTGCCAGAGGCTGTGTTGCTTTGTTTCTTACGTGTTTCAGGAAACACCATACACTTCTCCAGGGTGGCTGCTGGCAATTTACATCCTGCCAATCAGCATAACAAGGCTCCCTGTTCTCCATATCCTGTCCTACCTTTCTGGATTTTACACTTTTTTCAGATGGCCCTTTTGCCCGGGGGGCAGTGAGACTGCATTGTAGTTCAGATTTCCTTTACAGGTTTGCTTGGTTGGCAAAAAAGTGCGTATGCGTTTTTTCCTGGAAAAAACGTTTTTTCAGGAAAAAACGCATACGCCCTTTTGGCCAAGTGCATTATTGTCGACGTTCTGCCTCTTTTCATATGCTTTCAGGGCAATTCCAGTCAACCAGCTGCAATCGTTTTCCTGAAATTCTGCCCCGCTTTCAAGTCCCCTTCGCAGGCTTACTTCAATATATTTTTGGAGGATAGCTGTCATTTATAACTCTGCAGGTTTGTGAATTACAGTGCCCCTGAGCTCCTTTCTTCAACTCGCTTTCTTGTGAGCTGGGCACAAAACCGCAGGATTGCTTCAGGCCCTAATCTGTTTCCGGCAGGGCATGCTGAGCCTTTGGTTAATTCCTCTTCCTGTTGGGAAATGAGCGTTATATTTGCCCGTGCAGACACCTACAGCTAGTCTCTCATTGGTTCTCCCTATTCCTGTTCATCTTGCACAGAAATTGCAAGCTGTGCCCAACAGGAGGTTAAAGGCACTGACTCTCCAAGCAGGGAGAGTGTTAGTAAAGAATCTGGAATGGTGAACCCGAGGACCAGGATACGAAAACTGAGATACATTTTAAATCGTTTCCCAATCACACGGTGGACCATAATGTGGGTTTCCCATGCATGTTTTAGCTGGAGGAAGAATCCCTTGAACCTGGAGAGTTGGGACCCATGGAATAGGTACCATGCAGTATGACTTCAAAGGGTCTGCATTTGCTCACCGAAACTCACCAATGCTATCAGCCTGAAGTGTCCAGCCTTATGTCTCAACCAGCTCTGGGTGTAGATGTGGTCAATCCCGGTTGCATCACATGCCCTGAGTGAATTATTTAAGAATTGCTCTCTATTTCACTGTCTTTGTGTTTTGTTTTCGAAATTTATTTTGATAATGGGATTTATCGGATTTTTACTGCTGGGTTTCGGCCGCTGTACACACGCTTGATTCTCTTACGGAGACATATATATCCATGGGTTTTAAGTTTCTTCCTAGTCAGGTATATTCCTAGGCGTTGAATATGTGGTGTTGGGTCCATTTCGTTGAGCAAGGAGTAGGTCTTGTCTATTACATATTTGGCTTATGGAAAGTTCTCTGTGCTAATTTCAGTCTCTGGTTTTATGCAGCACCCCAACCACCTTTCCCCATAAGGAAGCACTAGTTGGTTTTCTAAATTTGAGACCCTGTTCTGTTTTGTAATTCAGTTCATGTGTAGTCAAGTTTACATTCCGTGTATTAGTGATATCTTATGATGTTTCTTTTTCTGTGTGACGTAGTTCACGTAGAATCACCGTACCTGCATCCACCCACTATGCCCCTACGGGCCTGTTGACACAGATTTCATTGCTGAGTGATATTGCATTGCACGTACGTGCCACAACTTCTTTATCCATTTTTTGCTTTCTGGGATATTTACCTGGTACTGTAGACGACCTTCTTGAGAACACAGCCGTCCCAAAGTTTGGGGTGGCTCTCTGTTTTTGATTTTAATTTCCCTAAGGAATAGGACCATAAGTGCAATTGCCATAGGCTGTGTTGCTTTATTTCTTACGTGTTTCAGGAAACACCATACACTTCTCCAGGGTGGCTGTTGGCAATTTACATCCTGCCAATCAGCATAACAAGGCTCCCTGTTCTCCATATCCTGTCCTACCTTTCTGGATTTTACACTTTTTTCAGATGGCCCTTTTGCCCGGGGGGCAGTGAGATTTCATTGTAGTGCAGATTTCCTTTACAGGCTTGCTTGCTTGGCCAAAAAGGGCGTATGCGTTTTTTCCTGAATATATTCAGGAAAAAACGCATACGCCCTTTTTGTCCAAGTTCATCATTGTCGACGTTGTGCCTCTTTTCCTATGCCTTCAGGGCAATTCCTGTGTACCCCCTGCAATCGTTTTCCTGAAATTCTGCCCCGCTTTCAAGTCCCCTTCGCAGGCTTAATTCAATATACTTTTGGAAGATAGCTGTCATTTATAACTCTGCAGGTTTGTGAATTACAGTGCCCCTGAGCTCCTTTCTTCAACTCGCTTTCTTGTGAGCTGGGCACAAAACCGCAGGATTGCTTCAGGCCCTAATCTGTTTCCAGCAGGGCACACTGAGCCTTTGTTTAATTCCTCTTCCTGGTGGGCAATGAGTGTTACATTTGCCCGTGCAGACACCTACAGCTACTCTCTCATTGGTTCTCCCTATTCCTGTTCATCTTGCACAGAAATTGCAAGCTGTGCCAAACAGGAGGTTAAAGGCACTGACTCTCCAAGCGGGGAGAGAGTTAGTAAAGCATCTGGAATGGTGAACCCGAGGACCAGGATACGAAAACTGAGATGCATTTTAAATCGTTTCCCAATCACACGGTGGACGATACTCTGGGTTTCCCATGCATGTTTTAGCTGGAGGAAGAATCCCTTGAACCTGGAGAGTTGGGACCCATGGAATGGTTACCATGCAGTATGACTTCAAAGGGTCTGCATTTGCTCACCGAAACTCACCAATGCTATCAGCCTGAAGTGCCCAGCCTTATGTCTCAACCAGCTCTGGGTTTAGATGTGGTCAATCCCGGTTGCATCACATGCCCTGAGTGAATTATTTAAGAATTGCTCTCTATTTCACTGTCTTTGTGTTTTGTTTTCGAAATTTATTTTGATAATGGGATTTATCGGATTTTCACTGCTGCGTTTCGGCCGCTGTACACACGCTTGATTCTCTTACGGAGACATATATATCCATGGGTTTTAAGATTCTTCCTAGTCAGGTATATTCCTAGGCGTTGAATATGTGGTGTTGGGTCCATTTCGTTGAGCAAGGAGTAGGTCTTGTCTATTACATATTTGGCTTATGGAAAGTTATCTGTGCTAATTTCAGTCTCTGGTTTTATGCAGCACCCCAAGGCACCTTTCCCCATAAGCAAGCACTAGTTGGTTTTCTAAATTTGAGACCCTGTTCTGTTTTGTAATTCAGTTCATGTGTAGTCAAGTTTACATTCCGTGTATTAGTGATATCTTATGATGTTTCTTTTTCTGTGTGACGTAGTTCACGTAGAATCACCGTACCTGCATCCACTCACTATGCCGCTACGGGCCTGATGACACAGATTTCATTGCTGAGTGATATTGCATTGTACGTACGTGCCACAACTTCTTTATCCATTTTTTGCTTTCTGGGATATTTACCTGATACTGTAGACGAGCTTCTTGTGAACACAGCTGTCCCAAATATTGGGGTGGCTGTCTGTTTTTGATTTTAATTTCCGTAAGCTATAGGACCATAAGTGGAAGTGCCATAGGCTGTGTTGCTTTGTTTCTTACGTGTTTCAGGAAACACCATACACTTCTCCAGGGTGGCTGCTGGCAATTTACATCCTGCCAATCAGCATAACAAGGCTCCCTGTTCTCCATATCCTGTCCTACCTTTCTGGATTTTACACTTTTTTCAGATGGCCCTTTTGCCCGGGGGGCAATGAGACTTCATTGTAGTGCAGATTTCCTTTACAGGCTTGCTTGGTTGGCCAAAAAGGGCGTATGCGTTTTTTCCTGAATATATTCAGGAAAAAACGCATACGCCCTTTTGGGCCAAGTGCATCATTGTCGAAGTTCTGCCTCTTTTCCTATGCTTTCAGGGCAATTCCAGTCTACACCCTGCAATCGTTTTCCTGTAATTCTGCCCCGCTTTCAAGTCCCCTTCGCAGGCTTACTTCAATATATTTTTGGAGGATAGCTGTCATTTATAACTCTGCAGGTTTGTGAATTACAGTGCCCCTGAGCTCCTTTCTTCAACTCGCTTTCTTGTGAGCTGGGCACAAAACCGCAGGATTGCTTCAGGCCCTAATCTGTTTCCGGCAGGGCATGCTGAGCCTTTGGTTAATTCCTCTTCCTGGTGGGAAATGAGCGTTACATTTGCCCGTGCAGACACCTACAGCTAGTCTCTCATTGGTTCTCCCTATTCCTGTTCATCTTGCACAGAAATTACAAGCTGTGCCAAACAGGAGGTTAAAGGCACTGACTCTCCAAGCAGGGAGAGTGTTAGTAAAGAATCTGGAATGGTGAACCCGAGGACCAGGATACTTAAACTGAGATGCATTTTAAATCGTTTCCCAATCACATGGTGGACCATACTGTGGGTTTCCCATGCATGTTTTAGCTGGAGGAAGAATCCCTTGAACCTGAAGAGTTGGGACCCATGGAATAGTTACCATGCAGTATGACTTCAAAGGGTCTGCATTTGCTCACCGAAACTCACCAATGCTATCAACCTGAAGTGTCCAGCCTTATGTCTCAACCAGCTCTGGGTGTAGATGTGGTCAATCCCGGTTGCATCACATGCCCTGAGTGAATTATTTAAGAATTGCTCTCTATTTCACTGTCTTTGTGTTTTGTTTTCGAAATTTATTTTGATAATGGGATTTATCGGATTTTCACTGCTGCGTTTAGGCCGCTGTACACACACTTGTTTCTCTTATGGAGACATATATATCCATGGGTTTTAAGATTCTTCCTAGTCAGGTATATTCCTAGGCGTTGAATATGTGGTGTTGGGTCCATTTCGTTGAGCAAGGAGTAGGTCTTGTCTATTACATATTTGGCTTATGAAATGTTATCTGTGCTAATTTCAGTCTCTGGTTTTATGCAGCACCCCAAGGCGCCTTTCCCCATAAGCAAGCACTAGTTGGTTTTCTAAATTTGAGACCCTGTTCTGTTTTGTAATTCAGTTCATGTGTAGTCAAGTTTACATTCCGTGTATTAGTGATATCTTATGATGTTTCTTTTTCTGTGTGACGTAGTTCACGTAGAATCACCGTACCTGCATCCACTCACTATGCCGCTATGGGCCTGATGACACAGATTTCATTGCTGAGTGATACTGCATTGCACGTATGTGCCACAACTTCTTTATCCATTTTTTGCTTTCTGGGATATTTACCTGGTACTGTAGACGAGCTTCTTGGGAACACAGCCGTCCCAAACATTGGGGTGGCTCTCTGTTTTTGATTTTAATTTCCCTTATGTATAGGAACATAAGTGCAATTGCCATAGGCTGTGTTGCTTTATTTCTTACGTGTTTCAGGAAACACCATACACTTCTCCAGGGTGGCTGCTGGCAATTTACATCCTGCCAATCAGCATAACAAGGCTCCCTGTTCTCCATATCCTGTCCTTCCTTTCTGGATTTTACACTTTTTTCAGATGGCCCTTTTGCCCGGGGGGCAGTGAGATTTCATTGTAGTGCAGATTTCCTTTACAGGCTTGCTTGTTTGGCCAAAAAGGGCGTATGCGTTTTTTCCTGAATATATTCAGGAAAAAATGCATACGCCCTTTTTGGCCAAGTGCATCATTGTCGACGTTCTGCCTCTTTTCCTATGCTTTCAGGGCCATTCCAGTCTACCCCCTGCAATAGTTTTCCTGAAATTCTGCCCCGCTTTCAAGTCCCCTTCGCAGGCTTCCTTCAATATACTTTTGGAAGATAGCTGTCATTTATAACTCTGCAGGTTTGTGAATTACAGTGCCCCTGAGCTCCTTTCTTCAACTCGCTTTCTTGTGAGCTGGGCACAAAACCAAAGGATTCCTTAAGGCCCTAATCTGTTCCCAGCAGGGCACACTGAGCCTTTGTTTAATTCCTCTTCCTGGTGGGCAATGAGCATTACATTTGCCCGTGCAGACACCTACAGATAGTCTCTCATTGGTTCTCCCTATTCCTGTACATCTTGCACAGAAATTGCAAGCTGTGCCAAAAAGGAGGTTAAAGGCACTGACTCTCCAAGCGGGGAGAGTGTTAGTAAAGCATCTGGAATGGTGAACCCGAGGACCAGGATACGAAAACTGAGATGCATTTTAAATCGTTTCCCAATCACACGGTGGATGATACTCTGGGTTTCCCATGCATGTTTTAGGTGGAGGAAGAATCCCTTGAACCTGGAGAGTTGGGACCCATGGAATGGATACCATGCAGTATGACTTCAAAGGGTCTGCATTTGCTCACCGAAACTCACCAATGCTATCAGCCTGAAGTGTCCAGCGTTATGTCTCAACCAGCTCTGGGTGTAGATGTGGTCAATCCCGGTTGCATCACATGCCCTGAGTGAATTATTTAAGAATTGGTCTCTATTTCACTGTCTTTGTGTTTTGTTTTTGAAATTTATTTTGATAATGGGATTTATCGGATTTTCACTGCTGCGTTTCGGCCGCTGTAACCACGCTTGTTTCTCTTACGGAGACATATATATCCATGGGTTTTAAGATTCTTCCTAGTCAGGTATATTCCTAGACGTTGAATATGTGGTGTTGGGTCCATTTCGTTGAGCAAGGAGTAGGTCTTGTCTATTACATATTTGGTTTATGGAAAGTTATCTGTGCTAATTTCAGTCTCTGGTTTTATGCAGCACCCCAAGGCACCTTTCCCCATAAGCAAGCACTAGTTGGTTTTCTAAATTTGAGACCCTGTTCTGTTTTGTAATTCAGTTCATGTGTAGTCAAGTTTATATTCCCTGAATTAGTGATATCTTATGATGTTTCTTTTTCTGTGTGACGTAGTTCACGTAGAATAACCGTATCTGCATCCACTGACTATCCCGCTATGCGCCTGATGACACAGATTTCATTGCTGAGTGATATTGCATTGTACGTACGTGCCACAACTTCTTTATCCATTTTTTGCTTTCTGGGATATATACCTGGTCCTGTAGACTAGCTTTTTGTGAACACAGCCGTCCCAAATATTGGGGTGGCTGTCTGTTCTTGATTTTAATTTCCGTAAGCTATAGGACCATAAGTGGAAGTGCCATAGGCTGTGTTGCTTTGTTTCTTACGTGTTTCAAGAAACACCATACACTTCTCCAGGGTGGCTGCTGGCAATTTACATCCTGCCAATCAGCATAACAAGGCTCCCTGTTCTCCATATCCTGTCCTATCTTTCTGGATTTTACACTTTTCTCAGATGGCCCTTTTGCCCGGGGCGGCAGTGAGTTTTCATTGTAGTGCAATTTTCCTTTACAGGCTTGCTTGGCTGGCCAAAAAGTGCGTATGCGTTTTTTCCTGAATATATTCAGGAAAAAACGCATACGCCCTTTTTGGCCAAGTGCATCATTGTCGACGTTGTGCCTCTTTTCCTATGCTTTCAGGGCAATTCCAGTCTACCCCCTGCAATCGTTTTCCTGAAATTCTGCCCCGCTTTCAAGTCCCCTTCGCAGGCTTACTTCAATATACTTTTGGAAGATAGCTGTCATTTATAACTCTGCAGGTTTGTGAATTACAGTGCCCCTGAGCTCCTTTCTTCAACTCGCTTTCTTGTGAGCTGGGCACAAAACCGCAGGATTGCTTCAGGCACTAATCTGTTTCCAGCAGGGCACGCTGAGCCTTTGGTTAATTCCTCTTCCTGGTGGGAAATGAGCGTTACATTTGCCCGTGCAGACACCTACAGCTAGTCTCTCATTGGTTCTCCTTATTCCTGTTCATCTTGCACAGAAATTGCAAGCTGTGCCAAACAGGAGGTTAAAGGCACTGACTCTCCAAGCGGGGAGAGTGTTAGTAAAGCGTCTGGAATGGTAAACCCGAGGACCAGGATACGAAAACTGAGATGCATTTTAAATCATTTCCCAATCACACGGTGGACGATACACTGGGTTTCCCATGCATGTTTTAGCTGGAGGAAGAATCCCTTGAACCTGGAGTGTTGGGACCCATAGAATGGGTACCATGCAGTATGACTTCAAAGGGTCTGCATTTACTCACCGAACCTCACCAATGCTATCAGCCTGAAGTGTCCAGCCTTATGTCTCAACCAGCTCTGGGTGTAGATGTGGTCAATCCCGGTTGCATCACATGCCCTGAGTGAATTATTTAAGAATTACTCTCTATTTCACTGTCTTTTTGTTTTATTTTTGAAATTTATTTTGATAATGGGATTTATCGGATTTTCACTGCTGCGTTTCGGCCGATATACACACACGCTTGATTCTCTTACGGAGACATATATATCCATGGGTTTTAAGATTCTTCCTAGTCAGGTATATTCCTAGGCGTTGAATATGTGGTGTTGGGTCCATTTCGTTGAGCAAGGAGTAGGTATTTTCTATTACATATTTGGCTTTCGGAAAGTTATCTGTGCCAATTTCAGTCTCTGGTTTTATGCAGCACGCCAATGCACCTTTCCCCATAAACAAGCACTAGTTGGTTTTCTAAATTTGAGACCCTGTTCTGTTTCGTAATTCAGTTCATGTTTAGTCAAGTTTACATTCCGTGTATTAGTGATATCTTATGATGTTTGTTTTTCTGTGTGACGTAGTTCACGTAGAATCACCGTACCTGCATCCACTCACTATGCCGCTATGGGCCTGATGACACAGATTTCATTGCTGAGTGATATTGCATTGTACGTACGTGCCACAACTTCTTTATCCATTTTTTGCTTTCTGGGATATTTACCTGATACTGTAGACGAGCTTCTTGTGAACACAGCCGTCCCAAATATTGGGGTGGCTGTCTGTTTTTGATTTTAATTTCCGTAAGCTATAGGACCATAAGTGGAAGTGCCATAGGCTGTGTTGCTTTGTTTCTTACGTGTTTCAGGAAACACCATACACTTCTCCAGGGTGGCTGCTGGCAATTTACATCCTGCCAATCAGCATAACAAGGCTCCCTGTTCTCCATATCCTGTCCTACCTTTCTGGATTTTACCCTTTTTTCAGATGGCCCTTTTGCCCGGGGGGCAGTGAGACTTCATTGTAGTGCAGGTTTCCTTTAGAGGCTTGCTTGGTTGGCCAGAAAGGGCGTATGCGTTTTTTCCTGAATATATTCAGGAAAAAACGCATACGCACTTTTTGGCCAAGTGCATCATTGTCGACGTTGTGCCTCTTTTCCTATGCTTTCAGGGCAATTCCAGTCTACCCCCTGCAATCGTTTTCCTGAAATTCTGCCCCGCTTTCAAGTCCCCTTCGCAGGCTTACTTCAATATATTTTTGGAGGATAGCTGTCATTTATAACTCTGCAGGTTTGTGAATTACAGTGCCCCTGAGCTCCTTTCTTCAACTCGCTTTCTTGTGAGCTGGGCACAAAACCGCAGGATTGCTTCAGGCCCAAATCTGTTTCCAGCAGGGCACGCTGAGCCTTTGTTTAATTCCTCTTCCTGTTCGGCAATGAGTGTTACATTTGCCCGTGCAGACACCTACAGCTAGTCTCTCATTGGTTCTCCCTATTCCTGTTCATCTTGCACAGAAATTGCAAGCTGTGCCAAACAGGAGTTTAAAGGCACTGACTCTCCAAGCGGGGAGAGTGTTAGTAAAGCATCTGGAATGGTAAACCCGAGGACCAGGATACGAAAACTGAGATGCATTTTAAATCGTTTCCCAATCACACGGTGGACGATACTCTGGGTTTCCCATGCATGTTTTAGCTGGAGGAAGAATCCCTTGAACCTGGAGAGTTGGGACCCATGGAATGGGTACCATGCAGTATGACTTCAAAGGGTCTGCATTTGCTCACCGAAACTCACCAATGCTATCAGCCTGAAGTGTCCAGCGTTATGTCTCAACCAGCTCTGGGTGTAGATGTGGTCAATGCCGGTTGCATCACATGCCCTGAGTGAATTATTTAAGAATTGGTCTCTATTTCACTGTCTTTGTGTTTTGTTTTCGAAATTTATTTTGATAATTGGATTTATCGGATTTTCACTGCTGCGTTTCGGCCGCAGTACACACGCTTGGTTCTCTTACGGAGACATGTATATCCATGGGTTTTAAGATTCTTCCTAGTCAGGTATATTCCTAGGCGTTGAATATGTGGTGTTGGGTCCATTTCGTTGAGCAAGGAGTAGGTCTTGTCTATTACATATTTGGCTTATGGAAAGTTATCTGTGCTAATTTCAGTCTCTGGTTTTATGCAGCACCCCAAGGCACCTTTCCCCATAAGCAAGCACTAGTTGGTTTTCTAAATTTGAGACCCTGTTCTGTTTTGTAATTCAGTTCATGTGTAGTCAAGTTTACATTCCGTGTATTAGTGATATCTTATGATGTTTATTTTTCTGTGTGACGTAGTTCACGTAGAATCACCGTACCTGCATGCACTCAGTATGCCGCTACGGGCCTGATGACACAGATTTCATTGCTGAGTGATACTGCATTGTACGTACGTGCCACAACTTCTTTATCCATTTTTTGCTTTCTGAGATATTTACCTGATACTGTAGACGAGCTTCTTGTGAACACAGCCGTCCCAAATATTGGGGTGGCTGTCTGTTTTTGATTTTAATTTCCGTAAGCTATAGGACCATAAGTGGAAGTGTCATAGGCTGTGTTGCTTTGTTTCTTACGTGTTTCAGGAAACACCATACACTTCTCCAGGGTGGCTGCTGGCAATTTACATCCTGCCAATCAGCATAACAAGGCTCCCTGTTCTCCATATCCTGTCCTACCTTTCTGGATTTTACACTTTTTTCAGATGGCCCTTTTGCCCGGGGGGCAGTGAGACTTCATTGTAGTGCAGATTTCCTTTACAGGCTTGCTTGGTTGGCCAAAAAGTGCGTATGCGTTTTTTCCTGCATATATTCAGGAAAAAACGCATATGCCCTTTTTGGCCAAGTGCATCATTGTCGACGTTCTGCCTCTTTTCATATGCTGTCAGGGCAATTCCTGTCAACCCCCTGCAATGGTTTTCCTGAAATTCTGCCCCGCTTTCAAGTCCCCTTCGCAGGCTTAGTTCAATATATTTCTGGAGGATAGCTGTCATTTATAACTCTGCAGGTTTGTGAATTACAGTGCCCCTGAGCTCCTTTCTTCAACTCGCTTTCTTGTGAGCTGGGCACAAAACCGCAGGATTGCTTCAGGCCCTAATCTGTTTCCGGCAGGGCACGCTGAGCCTTTGGTTAATTCCTCTTCCTGGTCGGAAATGAGCATTACATTTGCCCGTGCAAACACCTATAGCTAGTCTCTCATTGGTTCTCCCTATTCCTGTTCATCTTGCACAGAAATTGCAAGCAGTGCCAAACAGGAGGTTAAAGGCACTGACTCTCCAAGCGGGGAGAGTGTTAGTAAAGCATCTGGAATGGTGAACCCGAGGACCAGGATACGAAAACTGAGATGCATTTCAAATCGTTTCCCAATCACACGGTGGACGATACTCTGGGTTTCCCATGCAAGTTTTAACTGGAGGAAGAATGCCTTGAACCTGGAGAGTTGGGACCCATGGAATGGGTACCATGAAGTATGACTTCAAAGGGTCTGCATTTGCTCACCGAAACTCACCAATGCTATCAGCCTGAAGTGTCCAGCCTTATGTCTCAACCAGCTCTGGGTGTAGATGTGGTCAATCCCCGTTGCATCACATGCCCTGAGTGAATTATTTAAGAATTGCTCTCTATTTCACTGTCTTTGTGTTTTGTTTTCAAAATTTATTTTGATAATGGGATTTATCGGATTTTCACTGCTGCGTTTCGGCCGCTGTTCCCACGCTTGATTCTCTTACGGAGACATATATATCCATGGGTTTTAAGATTCTTCCTAGTCAGGTATATTCCTAGGCATTGAATATGTGGTGTTGGGTCCATTTCTTTGAGCAAGGGGTAGGTCTTGTCTATTATATATTTGGCTTATGGAAAGTTATCTTTGCTAATTTCAGTCTCTGGTTTTATGGAGCACCCGCACGCACCTTTCCCCATAAGCAAGCACTAGTTGGTTTTCTAAATTTGAGACCCTGTTCTGTTTTGTAATTCAGTTCATGTGTAGTCAAGTTTACATTCCGTATATCAGTGATATCTTATGATGTTTCTATTTCTGTGTGACGTAGTTCACGTAGAATCACCGTACATGCATCCACTCACTAACCGCTACGGGCCTGATGACACAGATTTCATTGCTGAGTGATATTCCATTGTACGTATATGCCACAACTTCTTTATCCATTTTTTGCTTTCTGGGATATTTACCTGGTACTGTAGACGAGCTTCCTGTGAACACAGCCTCCCCAAACATTGGGGTGGCTGTCTGTTTTTGATTTTAATTTCCGTAAGCTATAGGACCATAAGTGCAAGTGCCATAGGCTGTGTTGCTTTGTTCCTTACGTGTTTCAGGAAACACCACACACTTCTCCAGGGTGGCTGTTCACAATTTACATCCTGCCAATCGGCATAACAAGGCTCACTGTTCTCCATATCCTGCCATACCTTTCTGGATTTTCCACTATATTCTGATGGCCCTTTTGCCAGGGGGGCAGTGAGACTTCATTGTAGTGCAGATTTCATTTACAGGCTTGCTTCGTTGGCCAAAAAGTGCGTATGCATTTTTTCCTGAATATATTCAGGAAAAAACGCATATGCACTTTTTGGCCAAGTGCATCATTATCGACGTTTTGCCTCTTGTCCTATGCTTTCAAGGCAATTCCAGTCTACCCCCTGCAATTGTTTTCCTGAAATTCTGCCCCGCATTCCAGTCCCCTTCGCAGGCTGACTTCAATATATTTTTGGAGGATAGCTGTCATTTATAACTCTGCAGGTTTGTGAATTACAGTGCCCCTGAGCTCCTTTCTTCAACTCGCTTTCTTGTGAGCTGGGCCCAAAACCGCAGGATTGCTTCAGGCCCTAATCTGTTTCCGGCAGGGCACGCTGAGCCTTTGGTTAATTACTCTTCCTGGTGGGAAATGAGCGTTACATTTGCCCGTGCAGACACCTACATCTAGTCTCTCATTGCTTCTCCTATTCCTGTTCATCTTGCACAGAAATTGCAAGCTGTGCCAAATACGAGTTTAAAGGCACTGACTCTCCAAGCGGGGAGATTGTTAGTAAAGCATCTGGAATGGTGAACCCGAGGACAAGGATACAAAATCTGAGATGCATTTTAAATTGTTTCCCAATCACACGGTGGACGATACTCTGGGTTTCTCATGCATGTTTTAGCCAGAGGAAGAATCCTTTGAACCTGGAGAGTTGGGACCCATGGAATGGGTACCATGCAGTATGACTTCAAAGGGTCTGCATTTGCTCACCGAAACTCACCAATGTTATCAGCCTGAAGTGTCCAGCCTTATGTCTCCACCAGCTCTGAGTGTAGTTGTGGTAAATCCCGGTTGCATCACATGCCCTGAGTGAATTATTTAAGAATTGGTCTCTATTTCACTGTCTTTGTGTTTTGTTTTTGAAATTTATTTTGATAATGGGATTTATCGGATTTTCACTGCTGCGTTTATGCCGCTGTACACACGCTTGATTCTCTTACGGAGACATATAAATCCATGGGTTTTAAGATTCTTCCTAGTCAGGTATATTCCTAGGCGTTGAATATGTGGTGTTGAGTCCATTTCGTTGAGCAAGGAGTAGGTCTTGTCTATTACATATTTGGCTTATGGAATGTTATCTGTGCTAATTTCAGTCTCTGGTTTTATGCAGCACCCCAACGCAACTTTCCCCATAAGCAAGCACTAGTTGGTTTTCTAAATTTGAGACCCTGTTCTGTTTTGTAATTCAGTTCATGTGTAGTCAAGTTTACATTCCGTGTATTAGTGATATCTTATGATGTTTCTTTTTCTGTGTGACGTAGTTCACGTAGAATCACCGTAACTGCATCCACTCACTATGCCGCTACGGGCCTGATGACACAGATTTCATTGCTGAGAGATATTGCATTGCACATACGTGCCACAACTTCTTTATCCATTTTTTGCTTTCTGAGATATTTAACTGGTACTGTAGACGAGCTTCTTGGGAACACAGCCGTCCCAAACATTGGGGTGGCTGTCTGTTTTTGATTTTAATTTCCGTAATCTTTGGGACCAAAAAGTGGAAGTGCCATAGGCTGTGTTGCTTTGTTTCTTATGGGTTTCAGGAAACACCATACACTTCTCCAGGGTGGCTGCTGGCAATTTATATCCTGCCAATCAGCATAACAAGTCTCCCTGTTCTCCATATCCTGTCCTACCTTTCTGGATTTTACACTTTTTTCAGATGGCCCTTTTGCCCAGGGGTAGTTAGACTTCATTGTATTGCAGATTTCCTTTACAGGCTTGCTTGGTTTGCGCAAAAGGGCATATGCGTTTTTTCCTGAATATATTCAGGAAAAAATGCATACGCACTTTTTGGCCAAGTGCACCATTGTCGACGTTCTGCCTCTTTTCCTATGCTTTCTGGGCAATTCCAGTCTACCCCCTGCAATCGTTTTCCTGAAATTCTGCCCCGCTTTCATGTCCCCTTCGCAGGCTTACTTCAATATATTTTTGGAGGATAGCTGTCAATTATAACTCTGCAGGTTTGTGAATTACAGTGCCCCTGAGCTCCTTTCTTCAACTCGCTTTCTTGTGAGCTGGGCACAAAACCGCAGGATTGCTTCAGGCCCTAATCTGTTTCCGGCAGGGCACGTTGAGCCTTTGGTTAATTCCTCTTCCTGGTGGGAAATGAGCCTTACATTTGCCCGTGCAGACACCTATAGCTAGTCTCTCATTGGTTCTCCCTATTCCTGTTCATCTTGCGCAGAAATTGCAAGCTGTGCCAAACAGGAGGTTAAAGGCACTGACTCTCCAAGCGGGGAGAGTGTTAGTAAAGCATCTGGAATGGTGAACCCGAGGACCAGGATACGAAAACTGAGATGCATTTTAAATCGTTTCCCAATCACACGGTGGATGATACTCTGGGTTTCCCATGCATGTTTTAGGTGGAGGAAGAATCCCTTGAACCTGGAGAGTTGGGACCCATGGAATGGATACCATGCAGTATGACTTCAAAGGGTCTGCATTTGCTCACCGAAACTCACCAATGCTATCAGCCTGAAGTGTCCAGCGTTATGTCTCAACCAGCTCTGGGTGTAGATGTGGTCAATCCCGGTTGCATCACATGCCCTGAGTGAATTATTTAAGAATTGCTACCTATTTCACTGTCTTTGTGTTTTGTTTTTGAAATTTATTTTGATAATGGGATTTATCGGATTTTCACTGCTGCGTTTCGGCCGCTGTAACCACGCTTGTTTCTCTTACGGAGACATATATATCCATGGGTTTTAAGATTCTTCCTAGTCAGCTATATTCCTAGGCGTTGAATATGTGGTGTTGGGTCCATTTCGTTGAGCAAGGAGTAGGTCTTGTCTATTACATATTTGGTTTATGGAAAGTTATCTGTGCTAATTTCAGTCTCTGGTTTTATGCAGCACCCCAAGGCACCTTTCCCCATAAGCAAGCACTAGTTGGTTTTCTAAATTTGAGACCCTGTTCTGTTTTGTAATTCAGTTCATGTGTAGTCAAGTTTATATTCCCTGAATTAGTGATATCTTATGATGTTTCTTTTTCTGTGTGACGTAGTTCACGTAGAATAACCGTATCTGCATCCACTGACTATCCCGCTACGCGCCTGATGACACAGATTTCATTGCTGAGTGATATTGCATTGTACGTACGTGCCACAACTTCTTTATCCATTTTTTGCTTTCTGGGATATTTACCTGATACTGTAGACGAGCTTCTTGTGAACACAGCCGTCCCAAATACTGGGGTGGCTGTCTGTTTTTGATTTTAATTTCCGTAAGCTATAGGACCATAAGTGGAAGTGCCATAGGCTGTGTTGCTTTGTTTCTTACGTGTTTCAGGAAACACCATACATTTCTCCAGCGTGGCTGCTGGCAATTTACATCCTGCCAATCAGCATAACAAGGCTTCCTGTTCTCCATATCCTGTCCTACCTTTCTGGATTTTACACTTTTTTCAGATGGCCCTTTTGCCCGGGGGGCAGTGAGACTTCATTGTAGTGCAGATTTCCTTTTCAGGCTTGCTTGGTTGGCCAAAAAGTGCGTATGCGTTTTTTCCTGAATATATTCATGAAAAAACGCATACGCCCTTTTTGGCCAAGTGCATCATTGTTGACGTTGTGTCTCTTTTCCTATGCTTTCAGGGCAATTGCAGTCTACCCCCTGCAATCGTTTTCCGGAAATTCTGCCCCGCTTTCATGTCCCCTTCGCAGGCTTACTTCAATATATTTTTGGAGGATAGCTGTCAATTATAACTCTGCAGGTTTGTGAATTACAGTGCCCATAGCTCCTTTCTTCAACTCGCTTTCTTGTGAGCTGGGCACAAAACCGCAGGATTGCTTCAGGCCCTAATCGGTTTCCAGCAGGGCACGCTGAGCCTTTGTTTAATTCCTCTTCCTGGTGGGCAATGAGTGTTACATTTGCCCGTGCAGACACCTACAGCTAGTCTCTCATTGGTTCTCCCTATTCCTGTTCATCTTGCACAGAAATTGCAAGCTGTGCCAAACAGGAGGTTAAAGGCACTGACTCTCCAAGCGGGGAGAGTGTTAGTAAAGCATCTGGAATGGTGAACCCGAGGACCAGGATACGAAAACTGAGATGCATTTTAAATCGTTTCCCAATCACACGGTGGACGATACTCTGGGTTTCCCATGCATGTTATAGCTGGAGGAAGAATCCCTTGAACCTGGAGAGTTGGGACCCATGGAATGAGTACCATGCAGTATGACTTCAAAGGGTCTGCATTTGCTCACCGAAACTCACCAATGCTATCAGCCTCAAGTGTCCAGCCTTATGTCTCAACCAGCTCTGGGTGTAGATGTGTTAAATCCCGGTTGCATCACATGCTCTGAGTGAATTATTTAAGAATTGCTCTCTATTTCACTGTCTTTGTGTTTTGTTTTTGAAATTTATTTTGATAATGGGATTTATCGGATTTTCACTGCTGCGTTTATGCCGCTGTACACACGCTTGATTCTCTTACGGAGACATATAAATCCATGGGTTTTAAGATTCTTCCTAGTCAGGTATATTCCTAGGCGTTGAATATGTGGTGTTGAGTCCATTTCGTTGAGCAAGGAGTAGGTCTTGTCTGTTACATATTTGGCTTATGGAATGTTATCTGTGCTAATGTCAGTCTCTGGTTTTATGCAGCACCCCAACTCACCTTTCCCCATAAGCAAGCACTAGTTGC
>NW_027077686.1:600000-787500 GCF_963924675.1 Phocoena phocoena | reverse complement strand
CTAACCTGTCCCCTAAACCATCCCCGTCCCCTAACCCTAACCCTAAACCTAACCCTAACCCTAACCCGAACCCTTACCCGAAGCCTTACACTAACCCGTCCCCTAATCCTAATCCGTACGCTAACACTAACCCGTACCCTAACACGTACGCTCAGCCTAAATTTTTGTCGTACCCTAACCTGTCCCCTAAACCGTCCCTGTCCCCTAACCCTAACACTAACCCTAACCCTAACCCTAACCCTTACCTGAAGCCTTACCCTAACCCGTCCCGTAATCCTAAACCGTACGCTAACACTAACCCATACCCTAACACGTACACTCACCCTAAACAGTTGTCGTACACTAACCTGTCCCCTAAACCCTCCCCGTTCCCTAACCCTAACCCTAAGCCTTACCCTAACCCTTACCCGAAGCCTTACCTTAACCCGTCCCCTAATCCTAACCCGTACGCTAACACTAACCTGTAGCCTAACACGTACGCTCACCCTAAACCGTTGTCGTACACTAACTTGTCCCCTAAACCGTCCCCGTCCACGTCCCCTAACCCTATCCCTAACCCTAACCCTAACCATTACCCGAAGCCTTACCCTAACCCGTCCCCTAATCCTAACCCGTAGGCTAACACTAACCCATACCCTAACACGTATGCTCACCCTAAACCGTTGTCCTACCCTAACCTGTCCCCTAAACCGTCCCCGTCCCCTAACCCTAACCCTAACCCTAACCCTAACCCTAACCCTTACCCGAAGCCTTACCGTAACCCATCCCCTAATCCTAACCCGTACGCTAACACTAAACCGTACCCTAACACATACGCACACCCTAAACCGTTGTGGTACACTAACCTGTCCTCTAAACCGTCCCCGTCTCCTAACTCTAACCCTAACCCTAACCCTAACCCTGACTCTTACCCGAAGCCTTACCCTAACCCGTCCTCTAATCCTAACCCGTACGCAAACACTAATCCGTACCCTAACACGTACGCTCACGCTAAACCGTTGTCGTACCCTAACCTGTCCCCTAAACCGTCCCCGTCCCCTAACCCTAACCCTAAACCTAACCCTTACCCGAAGCCTAACCCTAACCCGTCCCCTAATCCTAAACCGTACGCTAATAATAACCCGTACCCTAACACGTACGCTCACCCTATACCGTTTTAGTACACTAACCTGTCCCCTAAACCGTCGCCGTCCCCTAACACTAACCCTAACCCTAACCCTAACCCTAACCCTAACCCTTACCTGAAGCCTTAACCTAACCCGTCCCTTAATCCTAACCCGTACGCTAACACTAACCCGTACCCTAACACATACGCTCACCCTAAACCGTTGTCGTACCCTAACCTGTCCCCTAAACCATACCCGTCCCCTAACACTAACCCGAATGCTAACCCTAACCCTAACCCTTATCCGAAGCCTTACCATAAACCGTCCCCTAAACCTAACCCGTACGCTAACACTAACCCATAACCTAACACGTACGCTCACCCTAAACCGTTGTCGTACCCGGACCTGTCCCCTAAACCGTCCCCGTCCCCTAACCCTAACCCTAACCCTAACCCTAACCCTTACCCGAAGCCTTACACTAACCCGTCCCCTATTCCTAACCCGTACGCTAACACTAACCAGTACCCTAACACGTACGCTCACCCTAAACCGTTGTCATACCCTAACCTGTCCCTTAAACCGTCACCGTCCCCTATACCTAACCCTAACCCTAACCCTAACCGAACCCTTACCCGAAGACTTACCCTAACCCGTCCCCTAATCCTAACCCGTACGCTAACACTAACCCGTACCCTAACAAGTACGCTCTCCCTAAACATTTGTCGTACCCTAACCTGTCACCTAAACCGTCCCCGTCCTCTAACCCTAACCCTATCCCTAACCCTAAACCTTACCCGAAGCCTTACCCTAACCCGTCCCCTAATCCTTACCCGAATGCTAACACTAATCCATACCCAAACACGTACGCTCACCCAAAACCGTTGTTGTACCCTAACCTGTCCCATAAACCGTCCCCGTACCCTAACCCTAACCCTAACCCTAAAACTAACCCTTACTCGAAGCCTTACCCTAACCCGTCCCCTAATCCTAACCCGTATGCTAACTCTAACCCGTACCCTAACACGTACGCTCACCCTAAACCGTTGTCGTACCCTAACCTGTCCCCTAAACCGTCCGCATTCCCTAACCCTAACCCTAAGCCTAACCAAAACCCTAAACCTTACCCGAAGGCTTACATTCACCCGTCTCCTAATCCTAAACCGTACGCTAACACTAAGCTGTACCCTCACACGTACGCTCACCCTAAACCGTTGTCGTACACTAACCTGTCCCCTAAACCGTCCCCGTCCCCTAACCCTAACCCTAACCCTAACCCTAACCCTAACACTTACCCGAAGCCTTACCCTAACCCGCCCCCTAATCCTAACCCATACGAAAACACTAACCCGTACCCTAACACGTACGCTCACCCTAAACCGTTGTCATACCCTAACCTGTCCCCTAAACCGTCCCATTCCCTAAACCTAACCCTAACCCTAACCAAAACCCTAAACCTTACCCGAAGCATTACACTCACCCGTCCCCCAATCCTAACCCGTACGCTAACACTAACCTGTACCCTCACACGTACGCTCACCCTAAACAGTTGTCGTACCCTAACCTGTGCCCTAAACCGTCCCCGTCCCCTAACCCTAACCCTAACCCTAACCCTTACCCGAAGCCTTACACTAACCCGTCCCCTAATCCTAACCCGTACGCTAACACTAACCCGTACCCTCACACGTACGCTCAGCCTAAACATTTGTCGTACCCTAACCTGTCCCCTAAACCGTCCCCGTCCCCTAACCCTAACACTAACCCTAACCCTAAACCTAACCCTTACTCGAAGCCTTACCCTAACCCGTCCCGTAATCCTAACCCTTACGCTAACACAAACCCGTACCATAACACGTACACTCACCCTAAAGAGTTGTCGTACCCTAACCTGTCCCCTAAACCGTCGCCGTCCCCTAACCCTAACCCTAACCCTAACCCTAAATCTTACCTGAAGCCTTACCCTAACCCGTCCCTTAATCCTAACCCGTACGCTAACACTAACCTGTACCCTAACACGTACGCTCACCCTAAACCTTTGTCGTACCCTAACCTATCCCCTAAACCATCACCGTCCCCTAACCCTAACCCTAATCCTAACCCTAACCCTAACCCTTACCCGAAGCCTTACACTAACCCGTCCCCTAATCCTAACCTGTACGCTAACACTAACCCGTAGCCTAACACGTACGCTCAACCTAAACCGTTGTCGTACCCTAACCTGTCACCTAAACCATCCCCGTCCCCTACCCCTAACCCTAACCCTAACCCTTACCCTTACCCGAAGCCTTACCCTAAACCGTCCACTAATCCTAACCGGTACGCTAACACTAACACGTACCCTAACACGTACGCTCACGCTAATACGTTGTCGTACCATAACCTGTCCCCTACACCGTCCCCGTCCCCTAACCCTAACCCTAACCCTAACCCTAACCCTAACCCTTACCCGAAGCCTTACCCTAACTCGTCCCATAAGCCTAACCCGTACGCTAACACTAACCCATACCCTAACACGTATGCTCACCCTAAACCGTTGTCGTACACTAACCTGTCCCCTAAACCGTCCCCGTCCCCTAGCCCTAACCCTAACCCTAACCCTTACCCGAAGCCTTACTCTAACCCGTCCCCTAATCCTAACCCGTACGCTAACCTTAACCAGTACCCTAACACGTACACTCACCCTAAACCGTTGTCGTACCCTAAACTGTCCCCTAAACAGTCCCCGTCCCGTAACCCTAACCCTAACCCTAACCCTAACCCTTACCCGAAGCCTTACGCTAACCCGTCCCCTAATCCTAACCCGTACGCTAACACTAACCCGTAGCCTAACACGTACGCTCACCCTAAACCGTTGTCGTACACTAACCTATCCCCTAAACAGTCCCCGTCCCCTAACACTAACCCTAACCCTAACCCTGACCCTAATCCTTACCTGAAGCCTTACGCTAACTCGTCCCGTAATCCTAACCCGTACGCTAACACTAACCCGTACCCTAACACGTACGCTCACCCTAAACTGTTGTCTTACCCTAACATGTTCCCTAAACCGTCCCCGTCCCCTAACCCTAACCCTAAACCTAACCCTAACGCTAACCCTTAACCGAAGCCTTACACTAACCCGTCCCCTAATCCTAACCCGTACGCTAATAATAACCCGTACCCTAACACGTACGCTCACCCTAAACGGTTGTCGTACCCTAACCTGTCCCCTAAACCGTCGCCGTCCCGTAACACTAACCCTAACCCTAACCCTAACCCTAACCTTTACCTGAAGCCTTAAACTAACCCGTCCCTTAATCCTAACCCGTACGCTAACACTAACCCGTACCCTAACACGTACGCTCACACTAAACCGTTGTCGTACCCTAACCTGTCCCCTAAACCATCCCCGTCCCCAAACACTAACCCTAATCCTAACCCTAACCCTAACCCTTATCCGAAGCCTTACCCTAAACCGTCCCCTAAACCTAACCCGTACGCTAACACTAACCCGTACCCTAACACGTACGCTCACCCTAAACCGTTGTCGTACCCTAACCTGTCCCCTAAACCGTCACCATCCCCTAACCCTAACCCTAACCCTAATCCTAACCGAACCCTTACCTGAAACCTTACCCTAACCCGTCCCCTAATCCTAACCCGTACGCTAACACTAACCCGTACCCTAACACGTACGCTCATCCTAAACATTTGACGTACCCTAACGTGTCCCCTAAACCGTCCCCGTCCCCTAACCCTAACACTAACCCTAACCTTAACCCTTACCCAAAGCCTTACTCTAACCCGTCCCCTAATCCTAAAGCGTACGCTAACACGAACCCGTACCCTAACACTTACGCTCACCCTAAACCGTTGTCGTACCCTAACCTCTCCCTTAAACCCTCTCCATCCCCTAACCCTAACCCTAACCCTAAACCTAACCCTAACCCTTACCCGAAGCCTTACCCTAACCCGTCCCCTAATCCTAACCCGTACGCTAACAGTAACCCGTACCCTAACACGTACGCTCACTCTAAACAGTTGTCGTACACTAACCTGTTCCCTAAACCGTCCCTGTCCCCTAATCCTAACCCTAACCCTAACCATAACCCTAACCCTTACCCGAAGCCTTAACCTAACCCATCCCCTAATCCTAACCCGTACGCTAACTCTAACCCGTACCCTAACACGTACGCTCACCCTAAAGCGTTGTCGTACCCTAACCTGTCCCCTAAACCGTCCCCGTCCCCTAACCCTAACCCTAACCCTAACCCTACACCTAACACTTACCCGAACCCTTACCCTAACCCGCCCCCTAATCCTAACCCATACGATAACACTAACCCGTAGCCTAACACGTACGCTCACCCTAAACCGTTGTCGTACCCTAACATGTCCCCTAAACAGTTCCCGTCCCCTAAACCTAACCCTAAACCAAACCCTAACGCTAACCCTTACCCGAAGCCTTACACTAACCCGTCCCCTAATCCTAACCCGTACGCTAACAATAACCCGTACCCTAACACGTACGCTCACTTTAAAGAGTTGTCGTACCCTAACCTGTCCCCTAAACCGTCCTCGTCCCCTAACACTAACCCTAACCCTAACCCTAACCCTAACCCTTACCTGAAGCCTTAACTTAACCCGTCCCTTAATCCTAACCCGTACGCTAACACTAACCCGTACCCTAACACGTACGCTCACCCTAAACCGTTGTCGTACCCTAACCTGTCCCCTAAACCATCCCCGTCCACTAAACCTAACCCTAATCCTAACCCTAACCGTTATCCGAAGCCTTACCCTAAACCGTCTCCTAAACCTAACCCGTACGCTAACACTAACCCGTACCCTAACACGTACGCTCACCCTAAACCGTTGTCGTACCCGAACCTGTCCCCTAAACCGTCCCCGTCCCCTAACCATAACCCTAACCCTAACCCTAACCCTTACCCGAAGCCTTACCCTAACCCGTCCCCTATTCCTAACCCGTACGCTAACACTAATCAGTACCCTAACACGTACGCTCACCCTAAACCGTTGTCGTACCCTAACCTGTGGCCTAAACCGTCACCGTCCCCTAACCCTAACCGTAACCCTAACCCTAACCCGAACCCTTACCCGAAGCCTTACCCTAACCCGTCCCCAAATCCTAACCCGTACGCTAACACTAACCCGTACCCTAACACGTACGCTCACCCTAAACATTTGTCGTACCCTAACCTGTCCCCTAAATCGTCCTCGTCCCCTAACCCTAACACTAACCCTAACCCTAACCCTTACCCAAAGCCTTACACTAACCCGTCCCCTAATCCTAAATCGTACGCCAACACGAACCCGTACCATAACACTTACGCTCACCCTAAACCGTTGTCGTACCCTAACCACTCCCTTAAACCGTCCCCATCCCCTAACCCTAACCCTAACCCTTAACCTAACCCTAACCCTTACCCGAAGCCTTACCCTAACCCGTCCCCTAATCCTAACCCGTACACTAACAGTAACCCGTACGCTAACACGTACGCTCACTCGAAACAGTTGTCGTACCCTAACCTGTTCCCTAAACCGTCCCTGTCCCCTAACCCTAACCCTAACCATAAACCTTACCCGAAGCCTTACCCTAACCCGTCCCCTAATCCTTACCCGAACGCTAACACTAATCCATACCCTAACAAGTACACTCACCCAAAACCGTTGTCGTACACTAACCTGTCCCATAAACCGTCCCCGTCCCCTAACCGTAACCCTAACCCTAACCCTAACCCTTACACGAAGCCTTACCCTAACCCGTCCCCTAATCCTAACCCGTATGCTAACTCTAACCAGTACCCTAACACGTACGCTCACCCTAAACTCTTGTCGTACCCTAACCTGTCCCCTATACCGTCCCCATTCCCTAACCCTAACCTTAACCCTAACCATAATCCTAACCCTTACCCGAAGCCTTACACTCACCCGTACCTTAATCCTAAACCGTACGCTAACACTAACCCGTACCCTAACACGTACGCTCAGCCTAAACCTTTGACGTACACTAACCTGTCCCCTGAACCGTCCCCGTCCCCTAACCCTAACACTAACCCTAAACCTAAACCTAACCCTTACCTGAAGCCTTACCCTAACCCGTCCCGTAATCCTAACCCGTACGCTAACACTAACCCGTACCCTAACACGTACACTCACCCTAAACGGTTGTCGTACCCTAACCTGTCCCCTAAAGCGTCCCCGTCCCCTAACCCTAACTCTAACCCTAACCCTAACCCTTACCCGAAGCCTTACCCTAACCCGTCCTCTAATCCTAACCCGTACGCTAACACTAACCCGTACCCTAACAAGTACGCTCACCATAAACCGTTGTCGTACCCTAACCTGTCCCCTAAACCGTCCCCGTCCCCTAACCCTAAACCTAAACCTAACCCTAACCCTTACCCGAAGCCTTACCCTAACCCGTCCCCAAATCCTTACCCGTACGCTAACACTAAACCGTAGCCTAACACGTATGCTCACCCTAAACCGTTGTCGTACACTAACCTGTCCCCTAAACAGTCCCCGTCCCCTAACCCTAAACCTAACCCTAACCCTAACCCTAATCCTTACCTGAAGCCTTACCCTAACCCGTCCCGTAATCCTAACCCGTACGCTAACACTAACCCGTACACTAACACGTACGCTCACCCTAAACCGTTTTCGTACCCTAACCTGTCCCCTTAACCGTCCCCGTCCCCGTCCCCTAACACTAACCCTAACGCTAACGCTAACCCTTACCCGAAGCCTTACCCTAAACCGTCCCCTACTCCTAACCCGTACGCTAACACTAACCGGTACCCTAACATGTACACTCACCCTAAACCGTTGTCGTACCCGAACCTGTCCCCTAAACCGTCCCGATCCCCTAACCCTAATGCTAAACCTAACCCTAACCCTTACCCGAAGCCTTACCCTAACCCGTCCCCTAATCCTAACCCGTACGCTAACACTAACCAGTACCCTAGCACGTACGCTCACCCTAAACCGTTGTCGTACCCTAACCTGTCCCCTAAACCGTCACCGTCACCTATGCCTAACCCTAACCCTAACCCTAACCCGAACCCTTACCCGAAGCCTTACCCTAACACGTCCCCTAATCCTAACCCGTACGCTAACACTAACCCGTACCCTAACACGTACGCTCACCCTAAACATTTGTCGTACCCTAACCTGTTCCCTAAACCGTCCCCGTCCCCTAAACCTAACACTAACCCTAAACCTAACCCTTAACCAAAGCCTTACCCTAACCCGTCCCCTAATCCTAAACCGTACGCTAACAGTAAACCGTACCCTAACACGTACGCTCACCCTAAACCGTTGTCGTACCCTAACCTCTCCCCTAAACCGTCCCCATCCCGTAACCCTAACCCTAACCCTAACCCTAACCCTAACCCTAACCCTAACCCTAACCCTTACCCGAAGCCTTACCCTAACCCGTCCCCTAATCCTAAACCGTATGCTAACTCTAACCCGTACCCTAACACGTACGCTCACCCTAAACCGTTGTCGTACACTAAACTTTCCCCTAAACCTTCCCCGTCCCCTAACCCTAACCCTAAACCTAACCCTAACCCTAACCCTTACCCGAAGCCTTACCCTATCCCGTCCCCTAATCCTAACCCGTAGGCTAACACTAACCCGTACCCTAACACGTATGCTCACCCTAAACCATTGTCGTTCCCTAAGCTGTCCCCTAAACCGTCCCCGTCCCCTAACCCTAACCCTAACCCTAACACTTTCCCGAAGCCTTACCCTAACCCGTCCCCTAATCCTAACCCGTACGCTAACACTAACCCGTACCCTAACACGTACACTCACACTAAACCGTTGTCATACCCTAACCTGTCCCCTAAACCATCCCCGTCCCCTAACCCTAACACTAACCCTAACCCTAACCCTAACCCTAACCCTAACCCTAACCCTAACCCTTTCCCGAAGCCTTACCCTAACCCGTCCCCTAATCCTAACCCGTGCGCTAACACTAAACCATACCCTAACACGTACGCTCACCCTACACCACTGTCGTACCCTAACCTGTCCCCTAAACCTTCCCCGTCCCCTAACCCTAACCCTAACACTAACCCTAAACCTAACCCTTACCCGAAGCCTTACCATAACCCGTCCCCTAATCCTAACCCGTACGCTAACACTAAACCGTACCCTAACACCTACGCACACCCTAAAACGTTGTCGCACACTAACCTGTCCCCTAAACCGTCCCCGTCTCCTAACCCTAACCCTAACCCTAACCCTAACCCTTACCCGAAGCCTTACAGAAACCCGTCCTCTAATCCTAACCCGTACGCTAACAGTAACCCGTATCCTAACACGTACGCTCACCCTAAACCGTTGTCGTACCCTAACCTGTCCCCTAAACCGTCCCCGTCCCCTAACACTAAACCTAACCCGAAACCTAACCCTAACACTTACCCGAAGCCTTACACTAACCCATCCCCTAATCCTAACCCGTACGCTAACCCTAATCCGTACCCTAACACCTACGCTCACCCTAAACCATTGTCGTACCCTAACCTGTACCCTAAACCATCCCCGTCCCCTATCCCTAACCCTAACCCTAACCCAAACCCTTACCCGAACCTTACCCTAACACGTACCCTAATCCTAATCGGTACGCTAACACTAACCCATACCCTAACACGTACGATCACCCTAAACCGTTGTCGTACACTAACCTGTCCCCTAAACCGTCCCCGTCCCCTAACCCTAACCCTAACCCTTACCCGAAGCCTTACTCTAACCCGTCCCCTAATCCTAACCCGTACGCTAACCATAACCTGTACCCTAACACGTACGCTCACCCTAAACCCTTGTCGTACCCTATACTGTCCCCTAAACTGTCCCCGTCCCCTAACCCTAACCCTAACCCTAACCCTTACCCGAAGCCTTACACTAACACGTCCCCTAATCCTAACCTGTACGCTAACACTAACCCGTAGCCTAACACGTACGCTCACCCTAAACCGTTGTCGTACCCAACCTGTCCCCTAAACCGTCCCCGTCCCCTAACCCTAACCCTAACCCTAACCCTAACTCTAAACCTTGCCCGAAACCTTACACTAACCCATCCCCTAATTCTAACCCGTACGCTAACCCTAACCCGTACCCTAACACGTACGCTCACCCTAAACCATTGTCGTACCCTAACCTGTAACCTAAAACATCCCCTTCCCCTATCCCTAACCCTAACCCTAACCCTAACCCTTACCGGAAGCCTTACCCTAACCCGTCCACTAATCCTAACCGGTACGCTAACACGTACCCTAACACGTACACTCACGCTAATACGTTGTCATACAATAACCTGTCCCCTAAACCGTCCCCGTCCCCGTCCCCTAACCCTAACCTTTACCCGAAGCCTTACCCTAAACCGTCCCATAAGCCTAACCCGTACGCTAACACTAACCCATACCCTAACACGTATGCTCACCCTAAACCGTTGTCGTACACTAACCTGTCCCCTAAACCATCCCCGTTCCCTAACACTAACCCTAACCCTAATCCTTACCTGAAGCCTTACGCTAAATCGTCCCGTAATCCTAACCCGTACGCTAACACTAACCCGTACACTAACACGTACGCTCACCCTAAACCGTTGTCTTACCCTAACATGTCCCCTAAACCGTCCCTGTCCCCTAACCGTAACACTAAACCTAACCCTAACGCTAACCCTTACCCGAAGCCTTACCCTAACCCGTCCCCTAATCCTAACCCGTACGCTAATAATAACCCGTACCCTAACACGTACGCTCACCGGAAACCGTTGTTGTTCCCTAACCTGTCCCATAAACCGTCCCCATCCCCTAACCCTAACCCTAACCCTAACCCTAACACTTACCCGAAGCCTTACCCTAACCCGTCCCCTAATCCTAACCCGTATGCTAACTCTAACCCGTACCCTAACACATACGCTCACCCTAAAACGTTGTCGTACCCTAACCGGTCCCCTAAACCGTCCCCATTCCCTAACTCTAACCCTAACCCTAACCAAAACCCTAAAACTTACCCGAAGCCTTACACTCACCCGTCCCCTAATCCTAACCCGTACGCTAACACTAACCTGTACCCTCACACGTACGCTCACCCTAAACCGTTGTCGTACCCTAACCTGTCCCCTAAACCGTCCCCGTCCCCTAACCCTAACCCTAACCCTAACCCTAACCCTTACCCGAAGCCTTACCCTAACCCGCCGCCTAATCCTAACCCATACGATAACACTAACCCGTACCCTAACACGTACGCTCACCCTAAACCGTTGTCGTACCCTAACCTGTCCCCTAAACCATCCCCATTCCCTAACACTAACCCTAACCCTAACCAAAACCCTAAACCTTAGCCAAAGCCTTACACTCACCCGTCCCCTAATCCTAACACGTACGCTAACACTAACCTATACCCTCACACGTACGCTCACCCCAAACCGTTGTCGTACCCTAACCTGTACCCTAAACCGTCCCCGTCCCCTAACCCTAACCCTAACCCTAACCCTAACCCTTACCCGAAGCCTTACCCTAAACAGTCCCCTAATCCTAACCCGTACGCTAACACTAACCCGTACCATAACACGTACGCTCACCCTAAACCGTTGTCGTACACTAACCTCTCCCCTAAACCGTCACCGTACCCTAACCCTAACCCTAACCCTAACCCGAACCCTTACCCGAAGCCTTACCCTAACCCGTCCCCTAATCCTAACCCGTACGCTAACACTAATCCGTACCCTAACACGTACGCTCAGCCTAAATCTTTGTCGTACCCTAACCGGTCCCCTAAACCGTCCCCGTCCCCTAACCCTAACACTAACCCTAACCCTAAACCTAACCCTTACCCGAAGCCTTACCCTAACCCGTCCCGTAATCCTAACCCGTACGCTAACACTAACCCGTACCCTAACACGTACACTCACCCTAAACAGTTGTCGTACCCTAACCTGTCCCCTAAACCGTCGCCGTCCCCTAAATCTAACCCTGACCCTAACCCTTACCTGAAGCCTTACCCTAACCCGCCCCTTAATCCTAACCCGTACGCTAACACTAACCTGTACCCTAACACGTACGCTCACCCTAAACCTTTGTCGTACCCTACCCTGTCCCCTAAACCATCCCCGTCCCCTAACCCTAACCCTAATCCTAACCCTAACCCTAACCCTTACTCGAAGCCTTACCCTAAACCGTCCCCTAAACCTAACCCGTAACCTAACACTAACCCGTACCCTAACACGTACGCTCACCCTAAACCGTTGTCGTACCCGAACCTGTCCCCTAAACCGTCCCCATCCGCTAACCCTAACATTAACCCTAACCCTAACCCTAACACTTACCCGAAGCCTTACACTAACCCATCCCCTAATCCTAACACGTATGCTAACCCTAACCCGTACCCTAACACGTACGCTCACCCTAAACCATTGTCGTACCCTAACCTGTACCCTAAACCATCCCCATCCCCTATCCCTAACCCTAACCCTAACCCTCACCCTTACCCGAAGCCTTACTCTAACCCGTCCCCTAATCCTAACCCGTACGCTAACACTAACCCATACCCTAACACGTACGCTCACCCTAAACTGTTGTCGTACACTAACCTGTCCCCTAAACCGTCCCCATCCCCTAACCCTAACCCTAACCCTAACCCTAACCTTAACCCTTACCCGAAGCCTTACTCTAACCCGTTCCCTAATCCTAACCCGTACGCTAAACATAACCAGTACCCTAACACGTACACTCACCCTAAACCGTTGTCGTACCCTAACCTGTCCCCTAAACCGTCCCCGTCCCCTAACCCTAACCCTAACCCTTACCCGAAGCCTTACCCTAACCCGTCCCCTAATCCTAACCCTTACGCTAACACTAACCCGTAGCCTAACACGTACGCTCACCCTAAACCTTTGTCGTACGCTAACCTGTCCCCTAAACCGTCCCCGTCCCCTAACCCTAACCCTAACCCTAACCCTAACCCTAATCCTTACCTGAAGACTTACGCTAACTCGTCCCGTAATCCTAACCCGTACGCTAACACTAACCCGTACCCTAACACGTACGCTCACCCTAAAGCGTTGTCGTACCCTAACATGTCCCCTAAACCGTTCCCGTCCCCTAACCCTAACCCTAAACCTAACCCTAACGCTAACCCTTACCCGAAGCCTTACCCTAACCCGTCCCCTAATCCTAACCCGTACGCTAACAATAACCCGTACCCTAACACGTACACTCACCCTAAACAGTTGTCGTACACTAACCTGTCCCCTAAACCGTCGCCGTCCCCTAACTCTAACCCTAACTCTAACCCTAACCCTAACCCTTACCTGAAGCCTTAACCTAACCCGTCCCTTAATCCTAACCCGTACGCTAACACTAACCCGTACCCTAACATGTACGCTCACCCTAAACCGTTGTCGTACCCTAACCTGTCCCCTAAACCATCCCCGTCACCTAACCCTAACCCTAATCCTAACCATAACCGTAACCCTTATCCGAAGCCTTACCCAAAACCGTCCCCTAAACCTAACCCGTACGCTAACACTAACCCGTACCCTAACACGTACGCTCAGCCTAAATTTTTGTCGTACCCTAACCTGTCCCCTAAACCGTCCCCGTCCACTAACCCTAACACTAACCCTAACCCTAACCCTTACCCAAAGCCTTACCATAACCCGTCCCCTAATCCTAAATCGTACGCTAACACGAACCCGTACCCTAACACTTACGCTCACCCTAAACCGTTGTCATACCCTAACCTCTACCTTAAACCGTCCCCATCCCCTAACCCTAACCCTAACCCTTAACCTAACCCTAACCCTTACCCGAAGCCTTACCCTAACCCGTCCCCTAATCCTAACCCGTACGCTAACAGTAACCCGTACACTAACACGTACGCTCACTCTAAACCGTTGTCGTACCCTAACCTGTTCCCTAAACCGTCCCTGTCCCCTAACCCTAACCCTAACCCTAACCCTAAACCTAACCCTTACCCGAAGCCTTACCCTAACTCATCCCCTAATCCTAACCGGTACGCTAACACTAAGCCATACCCTAACACATACGCTCACCCTAAACCGTTGTCGTACCCTAACACGTCCCCTAAACCGTCCCCGTCCTCTAACCGTAACCCTAACCCTAACCATAAACCTTACCCGAAGCCTTACTCTAACCCGTCCCCTAATCCTTACCCGAACGCTAACACTAATCCATACCCTAACACGTACGCTCACCCAAAACCGTTGTCGTACACTAACCTGTCCCATAAACCGTCCCCGTCCCCTAACTGTAACCCTAACCCTAACCCTAACCCTAACCCTTACCCGAAGCCTTACCCTAACCCGTCCCCTAATCCTAACCCGTATGCTAACTCTAAACCGTACCCTAACACGTACGCTCACCCTAAACTATTGTCGTACCCTAACCTTTCCCCTAAACCGTCCCCATTCCCTAACCCTAACCTTAACCCTAACCATAACCCTAACCCTTACCCGAAGCCTTACACTCACTCGTCCCCTAATCCTAAACCGTACGCTAAAACTAACCCGTACCCTAACACGTACGCTCACCCTAAACCGTTGTCGTACCCGAACCTGTCCCCTAAACCGTCCCCGTCCCCTAACCCTAACCCTAACCCTAAACCTAACCCTTACCCGAAGCCTTACGCTCACCCGTCCCCTAATCCTAACCCGTACGCTAACACTAACACGTACCCTAACACGTACGCTCACCCTAAACAGTTGTCGCACCCTAACCTGTCCCCTAAACCGTCACCGTCCCCTAACCCTAACCCTAACCCTAACCCTAACCCGAACCCTTACCTGAAGCCTTACCCTAACCCGTCCCCTAATCCTAACACGTACGCTAACACTAACCCATACCCTAACACGTACGCTCACCCTAAACCATTGTCGTACCCTAACCTGTCCCCTAAACCATCCCCGTCCCCTAACCCTAACCCTAACCCTAACCCTAACCCTAACCCTTACCCGAAGCCTTACTCTAACCCGTCCCCTAATCCTAAACCGTACGCTAACCATAACCAGTACCCTAACACGTATACTCACCCTAAAACGTTGTCGTACCCTAACGTGTCCCCTAAACCGTCCCCGTCCCCTAACCCTAACCCTAACCCTAATCCTTACCTGAAGACTTACGCTAACTCGTCCCGTAATCCTAACCCGTACGCTAACACTAACCCGTACCCTAACACGTACGCTCACCCTAAAGCGTTGTCGTACCCTAACATATCCCCTAAACCGTTCCCGTCCCCTAACCCTAACCCTAAACCTAATCCTAACGCTAACCCTTATCCGAAACCTTACCCTAACCCATCCCCTAATCCTAACCCGTACGCTAACAATAACCTGTACCCTAACACGTACACTCACCCTAAAGAGTTGTCGTACACTAACCTGTCCCCTAAACCGTCGCCGTCCCCTAACCCTAACACTAACCCTAACCCTTACCCAAAGCCTTACCCTAACCCGTCCCCTAATCCTAAATCGTACGCTAAAACGAACCCGTACCCTAACACTTACGCTCACCCTAAACTGTTGTCCTACCCTAAGCTCTCCCTTAAACCGTCCCCATCCCCTAACCCTAACCCTAACCCTTAACCTAACCCTAACCCTTACCCGAAGCCTTACCCTAACCCGTCCCCTAATCCTAACCCGTACGCTAACAGTAACCCGTACCCTAACACGTACGCTCACTCTAAACCGTTGTCGTACCCTAACCTGTTACCTAAACCGTACCTGTCCCCTAACCCTAAACCTAACCCTAACCCTAAACCTAACCCTTACCCGAAGCCTTACCCTAACTCATCCCCTAATCCTAACCGGTACACTAACACTAACCCATACCCTAACACATACGCTCACCCTAAACCGTTGTCGTACCCTAACACATCCCCTAAACCGTCCCCGTCCTCTAACCGTAACCCTAACCCTAACCATAAACCTTACCCGAAGCCTTACCCTAACCCGTCCCCTAATCCTTACCCGAACGCTAACACTAAACCATACCCTAACACGTACGCTCACCCAAAACCATTGTCGTACACTAACCTGTCCCATAAACCGTCCCCGTCCCCTAACTGTAACCCTAACCCTAACCCTAACCCTAAACCTTACCCGAAGCCTTACCCTAACCCGTCCCCTAATCCTAACCCGTATGCTAACTCTAACCCGTACCCTAACACGTACGCTCACCCTAAACCATTGTCGTACCCTAACCTGTCCCCTAAACCGTCCCCATTCCCTAATCCTAACCTTAACCCTAACCATAACCCTAACCCTTACCCGAAGCCGTACACTAACCCGTCCCCTAATCCTAAACCGTACGCTAACACTAACCCGTACCCTAACACGTACGCTCACCCTAAACCGTTGTCGTACCAGAACCTGTCCCCTAAACCATCCCCGTCCCCTAACCCTAACCCTAACCCTAAACATAACCCTTACCCGAAGCCTTACGCTCACCCGTCCCCTAATCCTAACCCGTACGCTAACACTAACCCGTACCCTAACACGTACGCTCACCCTAAACCGTTGTCGTACCCTAACCTGTCCCCTAAACCGTCACCGTCCCCTAACCCTAACCCTAACCCTAACCCGAAACCTTACCCGAAGCCTTACCCTAACCCGTCCCCTAATCCTAACCCGTACGCTAACACTAAACCGTACCCTAACACGTACGCTCAGCCTAAACCTTTGTCGTACCCTAACGTGTCCCCTAAACCGTCCCCGTCCCCTAACCCTAACACTAACCCTAACCCTAAACCTAACCCTTACCCGAAGCCTTACCCTAACCCGTCCCGTAATCCTAGCCGTACGCTAATACTAACCCGTACCCTAACACGTACACTCACCCTAAACAGTTGTCGTACCCTAGACTGTCCCCTAAACCGTCGCCGTCCCCTAACCCTAACCCTTACCCTAACCCTAACCCTAACCCTTACCTGAAGCCTTACCCTAACCCGTCCCTTAATCCTAACCCGTACGCTAACACTAACCCGTACCCTAACACGTACGCTCACCCTAAACCATTGTCGTACACTAACCTGTCCCCTAAACCATCCCCGTCCCCTAACCCTAACCCTAATCCTAACCCTAACCCTAACCCTTACCCGAAGCCTGACCCTAAACCGTCCCCTAAACCTAACCCGTACGCTAACACTAACCCATACCCTAACACGTACGCTCATTCTAAACCGTTGTCGTACCCGAACCTGTCCCCTAAACCGTCCCCGTCCCCTAACCCTAACCCTAACCCTAACCCTTACCTGAAGCCTTACCCTAACCCGTCCCCTAATCCTAACCCGTACGCTAACACTAACCAGTACCCTAACACGTACACTCACCCTAAACCATTGTCGTACCCTAACCCGTCCCCTAAACCATCCCCGTCCCCTAACCCTAACCCTAATCCTAACCCTAACCCTAACCCTTACTCGAAGCCTTACCCTAAACCGTCCCCTAAACCTAACCCGTAACCTAACACTAACCCGTACCCTAACACGTACGCTCACCCTAAACCGTTGTCGTACCCGAACCTGTCCCCTAAACCGTCCCCATCCGCTAACCCTAACATTAACCCTAACCCTAACCCTAACCCTTACCCGAAGCCTTACACTAACCCATCCCCTAATCCTAACACATATGCTAACCCTAACCCGTACCCTAACACGTACGCTCACCCTAAACCATTGTCGTACCCTAACCTGTACCCTAAACCATCCCCATCCCCTATCCCTAACCCTAAACCTAACCCTAACCCTTACCCGAAGCCTTACCCTAACCCGTCCCCTAATCCTAACCCGTATGCTAACTCTAACCCATACCCTAACACGTACGCTCACCCTAAACCATTGTCGTACCCTAACATGTCCCCTAAACCGTCCCCATTCCCTAACCCTAACCTTAACCCTAACCATAACCCTAACCCTTACCCGAAGCCTTACACTCACCCGTCCCCTAATCCTAAACCGTACGCTAACACTAACCCATACCCTAACACGTACGCTCACCCTAAACCGTTGTCGTACCAGAACCTGTCCCGTAAACCGTCCCCGTCCCCTAACCCTAACCCTAACCCTAAACCTAACCCTTACCCGAAGCCTTACGCTCACCCGTCCCCTAATCCTAACCCGTACGCTAACACTAATCCGTACCCTAACATGTACGCTCACCCTAAACCGTTGTCGTACCCTAACCTGTCCCCTAAACCGTCACCGTCCCCTAACCCTAACCCTAACCCTAACCCGAACCCTTACCCGAAGCCTTACACTAACCCGTCCCCTAATCCTAACCCGTACGCTAACACTAAACCTTACCCTAACACGTACGCTCAGCCTAAACCGTTGTCGTACCCTAACCTGTCCCCTAAACCGTCACCGTCCCCTAACCCTAACCCTAACCCGAACCCTTACCCGAAGCCTTACACTAACCCGTCCCCTAATCCTAACCCGTACGCTAACACTAAACCTTACCCTAACACGTACGCTCAGCCTAAACCTTTGTCGTACCCTAACGTGTCCCCTAAACCGTCCCCGTCCCCTAACCCTAACACTAACCCTAACCCTAAACCTAAACCTTACCCGAAGCCTTACCCTAACCCGTCCCGTAATCCTAGCCGTACGCTAACACTAACCCGTACCCTAACACGTACGCTCACCCTAAACCATTGTCGTACCCTAACCTGTCCCCTAAACCATCCCCGTCCCCTAACCCTAACCCTAATCCTAACCCTAACCCTAACGCTTACCCGAAGCCTGACCCTAAACCGTCCCCTAAACCTAACCCGTACGCTAACACTAACCCGTACCCTAACACGTACGCTCACTCTAAACCGTTGTCGTACCCGAAACTGTCCCCTAAACCGTCCCCGTCCCCTAACCCTAACCCTAACCCTAACCCTTACCCGAAGCCTTACCCTAACCCGTCCCCTAATCCTAACCCTTACGCTAACACTAACCCATAGCCTAACACGTACGCTCACCCTAAACCTTTGTCGTATGCTAACCTGTCCCCTAAACCGTCCCCGTCCCCTAACCCTAACCCTAACCCTAACCCTAATCCTTACCTGAAGACTTACGCTAACTCGTCCCGTAATCCTAACCCGTACGCTAACACTAACCCGTACCCTAACATGTACGCTCACCCTAAAGCGTTGTCGTACCCTAACATGTCCCCTAAACCGTTCCCGTCCCCTAACCCTAACCCTAAACCTAACCCTAACGCTAACCCTTATCCGAAGCCTTACCCTAACCCGTCCCCTAATCCTAACCCGTACGCTAACACTAACCCGTACCCTAACACGTATGCTCACCCTAAACCGTTGTCATACCCTAACCTGTCCCCTACACCGTCCCCGTCCCCTAACCATAACCCTAACCCTAACCCTTACCCGAAGCCTTACACTAACCCGTCCCCTAATCCTAACCCGTCCGCTAACACTAAAGAGTACCCTAACACATACGCACACCCTAAAACGTTGTCGTACACTAACCTGTCCCCTAAACCGTCCCCATCTCCTAACCCTAACCCTAATCCTAACCCTAACCCTAACCCTTACCCGAAGCCTTACCATAACCCGTGTTCTAATCCTAACCCTTACGCTAACACTAACCCATACCCTAACACGCACGCTCACCCTAAACCGTTGTCGTACCCTAACCTGTCCCCTAAACCGTCCCCGTCCCCTAACCCTAACCCTAACCCTATCCCTTACCCAAAGCCTTACCCTAACCCGGCCCCTAATCCTAACCCGTACGCTAACACTAACCCGTACCCTAACATGTACGCTCACCCTAAACCGTTGTCATACCCTAACCTGTCCCCTAAACCGTCACCGTCCCCTAACCCTAACCCTAACCCTAATACTAACATTAACCCGAACCCTTACCCGAAGCCTTACCCAAACCGTACCCTAATCCTAACCCGTACACTAACACTAACCCGTACCCTAACACGTACGCTCAACCTAAACCTTTGTCATACCGAACCTGTCCCCTAAACCGTCCCCGTCCCCTAACACTAACACTAAACCTATCCCTAACCCTTACCCGAAGCCTTACACTAACCCGTCCCCTAATCCTAACCCGTACGCTAACACTAACACGTACCCTAACACGTACGCTCACCCTAAACCGTTGTCGTACCCTAACCTTTCCCCTAAACCTTCCCCATCCCCTAACCCTAACACTAACCCTAAACCTAACCCTAACCCTTACCCGAAGCCTTACCCTAACCCGTCCCCTAATCCTAACACTTACACTAACAGTAACCCGTACCCGAACACCTACGCTCACCCTAAACCATTGTCGTACCCTAACCTGTCCCCTAAACCGTCCCCGTCCCCTAACCCTAACCCTAACCCTAACCCTAACCCTAACCCTTACCCGAAGCCTTACCCTAACCCGTCCCCTAATCCTAACCCGTATGCTAACTCTAACCCTTACACTAACACCTACGCTCATCCTAAACCGTTGTCGTACCCTAAGCTGTCCCCTAAACCGTTCCCGTTCCCTAAGCCTAACCCTAACCCTAACCCTAACCCTAACCCTTACCCGAAGCCTTACACTAACCCGTCCCCTAATCCTAACCCGTACACTAACACTAACCCGTACCTTAACACGTACGCTCACCCTAAAATGTTGTCGTACCCTAACCTGTCCCCTAAACCGTCCCCATCCCCTAACCCTAACCCTAACCCTAACCCTAAACCTAACCCTTACCCGAACCTTACCCTAACCCGTCACATAATCCTAACCCGTACGCTAACTCTAACCCGTACCCTAACACGTACGCTCACCCTAAACCGTTGTCGTACCCTAACATGTCCCCTAAACCTTCCCCGTCCCCTAACCCTAAACCTAAACCTAAACCTAACCCTAAACCCTACCTGAAGCCTTACACTAACCCGTCCCGTAATCCTAACCCGTACGGTAACACTAACCCGTACCCTAACACGTACGCTGGCCCTAAACCGTTGTCGTACCCTAACCTGTCCCCTAAACCGTCCCCGTCCCCGTCCCCGTCCCCTAACCCAAACCCTAACCCTTACCCGAAGCCTTACCCTAAACCGTCCCCTAATCCTAACACGTACGGTAACAATAACCTGTACCCTAACACGTACGCTCACCCTAAACAGTTGTCGTACCCTATCCTGTCCCCTAAACCATCGCCATCCCCTAACCGTAACCCTAACCCTAACCCTAACACTTACCCGAAGCCTTACCCTAACCCGTCCCCTAATCCTAACCCGTACGCTAACACTAACCAGTACCCTAACACGTACGCTCACCCGAAACCGTTGTCGTACCCTAACCTGTCCCCTAAACCGTCCCCGTCCCCTAACCGTAACCCTAAACCTGACCCTAACCCTAACCCTTACCCGAAGCCTTACCCTAACCCGGCACGTAATCCTAACCCGTACACTAACACTAACCAGTACCCTAACACGTACGCTCACCCTAAACCTTTGTCATACCGAACCTGTCCCCTAAACCGTCCCCGTCCCGTAACCCTAACACTAAACCTATCCCTAACCCTTACCCGAAGCCTTAAACTAACCCGTCCCCTAATCCTAACCCGTACGCTAACACTAACACGTACCCTAACACGTACGCTCACCCTAAACCGTTGTCGTACCCTAACCTCTCCCCTAAACCTTCCCCATCCCCTAACCCTAACACTAATCCTAAACCTAACCCTAACCCTTACCCGAAGCCTTACCCTAACCCGTCCACTAATCCTAACACTTACACTAACAGTAACCCGTACCCGAACACCTACGCTCACCCTAAACCATTGTCGTACCCTAACCTGTCCCCTAAACCGTCCCCGTCCCCTAACCCTAACCCTAACCCTAACCCTAACCCTTACCCGAAGCCTTACCCTAACCCGTCCCCTAATCCTAACCCGTATGCTAACTCTAACCCTTACACTAACACGTACGCTCATCCTAAACCGTTGTCGTACCCTAACCTCTCCCCTAAACCGTCCCCGTTCCCTAACCCTAACCCTAACCCTAACCCTAACCCTTACCCGAAGCCTTACCCTAACCCGTCCCCTAATCCTAACCCGTACGCTAACACTAACCCGTACCCTAACACGTACGCTCACCCTAAAATGTTGTCGTACCCTAACCTGTCCCCTAAACCGTCCCCATCCCCTAACCCTAACCCTAACCCTAACCCTAAACCTTACCCGAAGCCTTACCCTAACCCATCCCCTAATCCTAACCCATACGATAACACTAACCCGTACCCTAACACGTACGCTCACCCTAAACTGTTGTCGTACCCTAACCTGTCCCGTAAACCGTCCCCGTCCCCTAACCCTAACCCTAACCCTAACCCTTACCCGAAGACTTACCATAACCCATGTTCTAATCCTAACCCGTACGCTAACACTAACCCATACCCTAACACGCACGCTCACCCTAAACCGTTGTCGTACCCTAACCTATCCCCTAAACCGTCCCCGTCCCCTAACCCTAACCCTAACCCTATACCTTACCCGAAGCCTTACCCTAACCCGGCCCCTAATCCTAACCCGTACGGTAACACTAACCCGTACCCTAACACGTACGCTCACCCTAAACCGTTGACGTACCCTAACCTGTCCCCTAAACCGTCCCCGTTCCCGTCCCCGTCCCCTAACCCTAACCCTAACCCTTACCCGAAGCCTTACCCTAACCCGTCCCCTAATCCTAACCCGTACGGTAACAATAACCCGTACCCTAACACGTACGCTCACCCTAAGCAGTTGTCGTACCCTATCCTGTGCCCTAAACCATCGCCATCCCCTAACCGTAACCCTAACCCTAACCCTAACACTTACCCGAAGCCTTACCTTAACCCGTCCCATAATCCTAACCCGTACGCTAACACTAACCAGTACCCTAACACGTACGCTCACCCTAAACCGTTGTCGTACCCTAACCTGTCCCCTAAACCGTCCCCGTCCCCTAACCGTAACCCTAAACCTGACCCTAACCCTAACCCTTACCTGAAGCCTTACCCTAACCCGTCACGTAATCCTAACCCGTACGCTAACACTAACCCGTACCCTAACACGTACGCTCACCCTAAACTGTTGTCGTACCCTAACCTGTCCCCTTAACCGTCCCCGTCCCCGTCCCCTAACCTTAACCCTAACCCTAAACCAAACCCTTACCCGAAGCCTTACCCTAACCCGTGCCCTAATCCTAACACGTACGCTAACAATAACCCGTACCCTAACACGTACGCTCACCCTAAACCGTTGTCGTACCCTAACCTGTCCGTAAACCGTCCCCGTCCCCTAAACCTAACCCTAACCCTAACCCTAACCCTTACTCGAACCCTTAACCTAACCCGTCCCGTAATCCTAACATGTACGCTAACACTAACCCGTACCCTAACACGTACGCTCACCCTAAACCGTTGTCGTACCCTAACCTGTCTCCTAAACCGTACCCGTCCCCGTCCCCTAACCCTAACCCTAATCCTTACCCGAAGCCTTACCCTAACCCGTCACCTAATCCTAACCCATACGCTAACTCTAACCCGTATCCTAACACGTACGCTCACCCTAAAACGTTGTCGTACCCGAACCAGTCCCCTAAACCATCCCCGTCCCCTAACCCTAACCCTAACCGTAACCCTAACACTTACCCGAAGCCTTACACTTACCCGTCCCCTAATCCTAACCCGTACGCTAACACTAACCCGTACCCTAACACGTACACTCACCCTATACAGTTGTCGTACCCTAACCTGTCCCCTAAACCGTCGCTGTCCCCTAACCCTAACCCTAACACTAACCCTAACCCTCAACCTTACCCGAAGCCTTACCCTAACCTGTCCCTTAATCCTAACCCGTACGCTAACACTAACCCGTACCCTAACACGTACGCTCACCCTAAACCATTGTCGTACCCTAAACTGTCCCCAAACCATCCCCATACCGTAACGCTAACCCTAATCCTAACCCTAAACCTAACCCTTACCCGAAGCCTTACCCTAAACCGTCCCCTAAACCTAACCCGTACGCTAACACTAACCCGTACCCTAACACGTATGTTCCCCCTAAACTGTTGTCGTACACGAACCTGTCCCCTAAACCGTCCCCGTCCCCTAACCCTAACCGTAACCCTAACCCTAAACCTTACCCGAAGCCTTACCCTAAACCGTCCCCTAATCCTAACCCGTACGCTAACACTAACCCTTACCCTAACACGTACGCTCACCCTAAACCATTGTCGTACACGAACCTCTCCCCTAAACCGTCCCCATCCCCGTCCCCTAAACCTAACCCTAACCCTAACCCTAACCCTTTCCCGAAGCCTTACCCTAACCTGTCCCCTAATCCTAACACGTAGGCTAACACTAACCCGAACCCTAACACGTATGCTCACCCTGAAACGTTGTCGTACCCTAACCTGTCCCCTAAACCTTCCCCGTCCCCTAACCCTAACCCTAACCTTAAACCTAACGCTAACCCTTACCCGAAGCCTTACCCTAACCCGTCCCCTAATCCTAACCCGTACGCTAACAATAACCCATACCCTAACACGTACGCTCTCCCTAAACCATTGTCATACACTAACCTGTCCCCTAAACCTTCCCCGTCCCCTAACCCTAACCCTAACCCTAACCCTATCCCTTACCCGAAGCCTTACCTTACCCGTCCCCTAATCCTAACCCGTACGCTAACACTAACCGGTACCTTAACACGTACGCTCACCCTAAACCGCTGTCGTACCCTAACCTGTCCCCTAAACCGTCCCTGTCCCCTAACACTAAACCTAACCCTAACCCTAACCCTAACCCTTACCCGAAGCCTTACCCTAACCAGTCCCCTAATCCTAAACTGTACGCTAACACTAACCCGTCCCCTAATACGTACGCTCAACCTAAACCGTTGTTGTACACTAACCTGTCCCCTAAACCGTCCCCGTTCCCTAACCCTAACTCTATCCCTAACCCTAATCCTTACCCAAAGCCTTACGCTAAACTGTCCCATAATCCTAATCCGTACGCTAACACTAACCCGTACCCTAACACGTACGCTCACCCTACACCATTGTCGTACCCTAACCTGTCCTGTAAACTGTCCCCGTCCCCTAACATTAACCCTAACCCTAACCCAAACCTTACCCGAAGCCTTACACAAACCCGTCCCCTAATCCTAACCCGTACGCTAACACTAACCCGTACCCTAACATGTACGCTCACCCAAAACCGTTGTCGTACCCTAACATGTCCCCTAAACCGTCCCCGTCGCCTAACCCTAACCCTAATCCTAACCCTAACCCTAACCCTTACCCTAACCCTTACCCGAAGCCTTACCCTAAACGGTCCCCAAATCCTAACCCGCACGCTAACACTAAACCATACCCTAACACATACGCTCACCCTAAACAGTTGTCGTACCCTAACCTGTCCCCTAAACCGTCCCTGTCCCCTAACACTAAACCTAACCCTAACCCTAACCCTAACCCTTACCCGAAGCCTTACCCTAACCAGTCCCCTAATCCTAAACTGTACGCTAACACTAACCCGTCCCCTAATACGTACGCTCAACCTAAACCGTTGTTGTACCCTAACCTGTCCCCTAAACCGTCCCCGTCCCCTAACCCTAACTCTATCCCTAACCCTAATCCTTACCCAAAGCCTTACGCTAAACTGTCCCATAATCCTAATCCGTACGCTAACACTAACCCGTACCCTAACACGTACGCTCACCCTACACCATTGTCGTACCCTAACCTGTCCTGTAAACTGTCCCCGTCCCCTAACATTAACCCTAACCCTAACCCAAACCTTACCCGAAGCCTTACACAAACCCGTCCCCTAATCCTAACCCGTACGCTAACACTAACCCGTACCCTAACATGTACGCTCACCCAAAACCGTTGTCGTACCCTAACATGTCCCCTAAACCGTCCCCGTTGCCTAACCCTAACCCTAATCCTAACCCTAACCCTAACCCTTACCCTAACCCTTACCCGAAGCCTTACCCTAAACGGTCCCCAAATCCTAACCCGCACGCTAACACTAACCCATACCCTAACACATACGCTCACCCTAAACAGTTGTCGTACCCTAACCTGCCCCTAAACCGTCCCCGTCCCCAAACCCTAACCCTAACCCTAACCCTTACTCCAAGCCTTTTACTAACCCGTCCCTTAATCCTAACCCGTACGCTAACACTAACCCGTACCCTAACACGTACGCTCACCCTAAACCGTTGTCCTACCCTAACTTGTCCCCTAAACCGTCCCCGTCCCCTAACCCTCTCCCTAACCCTAACCCTAACCTTTACCCGAAGCCTTACCCTAACCCGTCCCCTAATCCAAACCCGTACGCTAACACTAAACCGTACCCTAACACGTACGCTCACCCTAAACCGTTGTCGTACCCTAACCTGTCCCCTAAACCGTCCCCGTCCCCTAACCCTAACCCTAATCCTAACCCTAACCCTAACCCTAACCCTAAGCTTTACCCAAAGCCTTTACCTAACCCGTCCCCTAATCCTAAACGGTACGCTAACACTAACGCGTACCCTAACACGTACGCTCACACTAAACCATTGACGTACAGTAACCTGTCCCATAAACCCTCCCCGTGCCCTTACCCTAACCCTAAACCTAACCCTAACCCTAACCCTAATCATTACCCGAAGCCTTACCCTAACCCGTCCCCTAATGCTAACCGGTACGCTAACACTAAACCATACCCTAACTCGTACGCTCACCCTTAACTGTTGTCGTACACTAACCTGTCCCCTAAACCGTCCTCGTCCCCAAACCCTAACCCTAACCCTAACCTTTACCCAAAGCCTTACCCTAACATGTCCCCTAATCCTAACCCATACGCTAACACTAACCCGTACCCTAAAACGTACGCTCATCCTAAACTGTTGTCATATCCTAACCTTGCCCCTAAACCCTCCCCGTCCCCTAACCCTAACCCTATGCCTAACCCTAACCCTTACCCGAAGCCTTACCCTAACTCGTCACCTAATCCTAACCCGTACACGAAAGCTAACGTTACGCTAAAACGTATGCTCACCCTAAACATTTGCCGTACCCTAACCTGTCTCATAAACCGTCCCCGTCCCCTAAACCTAACCCTTAACCTAACCCTAACGCTTACCCAAAGCCTTACACTAACCTGTCCCCTAATCCTAACCCGTACGCTAACACTAACCCTTACCCTAACACGTACGCTCACCCTAAACCGTTGCCGTACCCTAACCTTTCCCCTAAACCGTCCCCGTCCCCTATCCCTAAACCTGACCCTAACTCTAATCCTTACCCGAAGCCTTACCCTAACCCGTCCCCTAATCCTAAACCGTACGCTAACACTAACCCGTAACATAACACGTACGATCACCCTAAAACGTTGTCGTACCCTAACCAGTCCACTAAACCGTCCCCGTCCCCTAAAACTAACCCTAACCCTAACCCTTACACGAAGCCTTACACTAAACCGTCCCCTAATCCTAACCTGTATGTTAACACTAACTGGTACCATAACACGTACGCTCACCCTAAACATTTGTCGTAACATAACCTGTCTCCTAAACCGTCCCCTTCCCTAACCCTAAACCTAAACCTAATCCTAACCGGTCCCCTAAACCGTCCTCGTCCCCGTCCCCGAACCCTAAGCCTAACCCTAACGCTAACCCTTACCCGAAGCCTTACCCTAACCCGTCCCCTAATCCTAACCCGTACGCTAACACTAACCCGTACCCTAACATGTACGTTTACCCTAAACCATTGTCGTACACTAACCTGTCCCCTAAACCGTCCCCTTCCCCTAACCCTAACCCTAACCCTAATCCTAACCAGTCCCCTAAACTGTCCCCGTCCCCGTCCCCTAACCCTAAGACTAAACCTAACGCTAACACTTACCCGAAGCCTTACACTAACCCGTACCATAATCCTAAACCATACGCTAACACTAACCCATACCCTAACATGTACGCTCACCCTAACCCTTTGTCATACTCTAACCTGTCCCCTAAACCGTCCCCTTCCCCTAATCCTAACCCTAACCATAACCCTAACCATAACGTTGTCGTATCCTAACCTGTCCCCTAATCCTAACTCGTACGCTAACACCTACGCTCACCCTAAACCGTTGTTGTACCCTAAACTGTCCCCTAAACCGTCCCCATCCCCTAACCCTAACCCTAACCCTAACCCTAAACCTTACCGGAAGCCTTACCCTAACCCATCCCCTAATCCTAACCCGTACGCTAACACTAACACATACCCTAACACGTATGCTCACCCTAAACCGTTGTCGTACCCTAACCTGTCCCCTAAACCATCCCCGTCCCCTAACCCTAACAATAACCCTAAACCTAAACCTTACCCGAAGCCTTACCTAAACCCGTCCCATAATCCTAACCCGTACGCTAACACTAATCCGTACCCTAACACGTACACTCACCCTAAATCTTTGTCGTACAATAACCTGTCCCTTAAACCGTCCCCATCCGCTAACCCTAACCCTAACCCTAAACCTAACACTTACCCGAAGCCTTACCCTAACCAGTCCCCTAATCCTAACCCTTACGCTAACACTAACCCATACCATAACACGTACGCTCACCCTAAACCGTTTTCGTACCCTAACCTGTCCCCTAAACCGTCCCCGTCCCCCAACCCTAACCCTAACCCTAAGCCTTACCTGAAGCCTTAAACTAAACTGTCCCCTAATCCTAACCGGTACGCTCACACTAACCCGTACCCTAACACGTACGCTCACCCTAAATGGTTGCGGTACCCTAAACTGTCACCTAAACCGTCCCCGTCCGTCCCCTATCCCTAACCCTAACCCTAACCCTAACACTTACCCGAAGCCTTACCCTAAACCGTCCCCTAATCCTAACCCGTACGTTAACACTAAACCTTACCCTAACATGTACAATCACCCTAAACCGTTGTCGTACCCTAACCTGTCCCTTAAACTGTCCCCATCCCCTAACCCTAACCCTAACCCTAACCCTAACAATTAACCGAAGACTTCCCCTAACCCATCCCGTAATCCTACCCCGGAACCTAACACTAACCCGTACCCTAACACGAATGCTCAACCTAAACCGTTTTCGTACCCCAACCTGTCCCCAAAAGAGTCCCCATCCCCTAACCCTAACCCTAACCCTTACCCTTACCCGAATCCTTACCCAAACCCGTCCCCTAATCCTAACTCCTACGCTAAAACTAAACCATACCCTAACACGTACGCTCACACTAAACCGTTGTCGTACCCTAAACTGTCACCTAAACCTTCCCCGTCACCTAAACCTAACCCTAACCCTAACCGGTCCCCTAAACCGTCCCCGTCCCTGTCCCCTGACCCTAACCCTAACGCTAACCCTTTCCCGAAGCCTTACACTAACCCGTCCCCTAATCCTAACCCATACGCTAACACTAACCCATACCCTAACACGTACGCTTACCCTAAAACATTGTCGTACCCTAACCTGTCCCCTAAACCGTCCCTGTCCCCTAACCCTAACCCTAACCATAACAATAACCCTTACCCGAAGCCTTAACGTAACCCGTCCCCTAATCCTAACCCGTACGCTAACACTAACCCATACCTTAACACGTACGCTCACCCTAAACCGTTTTTGTAACCTAACGTGTCCCCTAAACCGTCCCCGTCCCCTAATACTAACCCTAACTATAACTCAACCCTAACCCTTACCCGAAGCCTTACCCTAACACATTCCCTAATCCTAACCCGTACGCTAACACTAACCCGTACCCTAACACGTACGCTCACCCTAAACCGTTGTCGTACCCTAACATGTCCCATAAACCGTCCCCGTTCCCTAACCCTAAACCTATCCCTAACCCTAACCCTTACCCGAAGCCTTACCCTAACCCGTCCCCTAATCCTAAGCTGTATGCTAAAACTAACCCATACCCTAACACGTACGCTCACCCTAAACCATTCTCGTAACCTAACCTATCCTCTAAACCGTCCCCGTCCCCTAACCCTAACCCCAACCCTAACCCTAACCCTTACCCGCAGCCTTACCCTAACCCGTGCCCTAAACCTAACCCATACACTGACACTAACCAGTACCCTAACACGTACGCTTAACCTAAACCCTTGTCGTACACTAACCTGTCCCCTAAACTGTCCCCGTCCTCTAATCCTAACCCTAACCCTAAACCTAACCCTAGCCCTTACCCTAAGCCTTAGGCTAACCCATCCCCTAATCCTAAACCGTACGATAACAGTAACCCGTACCCTAACACGTACGCTCACCCTAAACCGTTGTCGTACACTAACCTGTCCCCTAAACCGTTGCCGTCCCCTAACCCTAACCCTAACCCTAACCATAACCCTTACCCGAAGCATTACCCTAACCCGTCCCCTAATCCTAACCTGTATGCTGACACTAACCCGTACCCTAACACGTACGCTCACCCTAAAACATTGTCGTACCCTAACCTGTCCACTAAAACATCCACGTCCCCTAAACCTAAACCTAACCCTAACCCTAACCCTAAACCTAACACTAACCCTTACGCGAAGTCTTACACTAACCAGTCCCCTAATCCTAACCCGTACGCTAACACTAACCCGTTCCCTAACATGTACGCTCACCCTAAAGAGTTGTCGAACTCTAACCGGTCCACTAAACCGTCCCCGTCCCCTAACCCTAACCCTAACCCTAACCCTAACCTATACCATAAACCGTCCCGGTGCCCGTCCCCTAACCCTAACCCTAACCCTAAATTTAACCCTTACCCGAAGCCTTACCCTAACCCGTCCCCTAATGCTAACCCGTACGCTAACACTAACCCGTACCCTAACATGTACACTCACCCTATGCCGTTGTCGTACCCTAACCTGTCCCCTAAACCGTCCCCCTCCCCTAACCCTAACCCTAACCCTAAACCTAACCCTTACGCGAAGCCTTACCGTAACCCCTCCCCTAATCCTAACCCGTATGCTAACACTAACCCGTACCCTGACACGTACGCTCACCCTAAACCGTTGTCGTAACCGAACCTGTCCCCTAAACCGTCCCCGTCCCCTAATCTTAACCCTATCCTTAACCCTAAACCTTACTCGAAGCCTTACCCTAACCCGACCCTTAATCCTAACCCGTAGGCTATCACTAACCCATACCCTAACACGTACACTCACCCTAAATCATTGTCGTACCCTAACCTGTCCCCTCAACCGTCCCCATCCCCTAACCCTAACCTTAACCCTTACCCGAAACCTTACCGTAACCCGTCCCCTAATTCTAAACAGTACGCTAACACTAACCCATACCCTAACACGTACGCTCACCCTAAACCATTGTCGTAACCTAACCTGTCCCCTAAATCGTCCCTGTCCCCTAAACCTAACCCTAACCTTAACTCTAACCCTAACCCTTACCCGAAGCCTTACCCTAACCCGTCCCCTATTCCTAACCTGTACGCTAACACTAACCCATACCCTAACACGTACGCTAACCCTAAACCGTTGTCATACCCTAACCTGTCCCCTAAACCGTCCCCGTCCCCTAAACCTAACCTTAACCCTAACCCTAACCCTTACCCAAAGCCTTACCCTAACCCGTCCCCTAATCCTAACCCCTATGCTAACAATAACCCATACCCTAACACGTACGCTCACCCTAAACCATTGTCGTACCCTATCCTTTCCCCTAAACCGTCCCGATCCCCTAACCCTAACCCTAACACTAACCCTATCCCTAACCCTTACCCGAAGCCTTACACTAACCCGTCCCCTAATCCTAACCCGTACGCTAACACTAACCCGTACCCTAACACATACGCTCACCCTAAATCATTGTCATACCCTAACCTGTCCCCTAAACCGTCCCCGTACCCTAACCCTAACCCTAACCCTACCCTTTACACGAAGCTTTACCCTAACCCGTCCCCTAATCGTAACCCGTACGCTAACACTAACCCGTACCCTAACACGTACGCTCACCCTAAACCGTGGTCGTACCCTAACCTGTCCCCTACACTCTCCCCGTCCCCTAACCCTAACCCTAACCCCAACCCTGACCCTTACCCGAAGACTTACCCTAACCCGTACCCTAATCCTAACCCGTACGCTAACACTAACCCGTACCCTAACACGTACGCTCACCCTAAACCGTTGTCGTACCCTAACCTGTCCCCTAAACCGTCCCCGTACCCTAACCATAACCCTTACCCTAACCCCAACACTAACCTTTACCCGAAGCCTTACCCTAAACCCTCCCCTAATCCTAACCCGCACGCAAACACTAACCCGTACCCTAACACGTACGCTCACTCTAAACCGTTGCCGTACCCTAACCTGTCCCCTAAACCTTCCCCGTCCCCTAAACCTAACCTTAACCCTAACCCTAACCCTTACCTGAAGCCTTACCCTAACCCGTCCCCTAATCCTAACCTGTACGCTAACACTAACCCGTACCGTACCACGTACGCTCACCCTTAACCGTTGTCGTACCCTAACCTGTCCCCTAAACTGTCCCTGTCCCCTAACTCTAACCCTAACCCTTACCCGAAGACTTACCCTAACCCGTCCCCTAATGCTAACCCGTATGTTAACACTAACCCGTACCCTAACACGTACGCTCACCCTAAACCGTTGTCTTACCTAACCCGTCCCCTAAACCGTCCCCGTCCCATAACCCTAACCCTAACCCTTACCCGAAGCCTTACCCTAACCGGTCCCCTAATCCTAACCCGTACACTAACACTAACCTGTACCCTAACATGTACGCTCACCCTAAACCGTTGTCCTACCCTAACCTGTCCCCTAAACCCTCCCCGTCCCCTAACCCTAACCCTAACCCTAACCCTTACCCGAAGCCTTACCCTAACACGTCCCCTATACCTAATCCGTACGCTAACACTAACCCGTACCCTAACACCTATGCTCACCCTAAACTGCTGTGGTATCCTAACCTTTTCCCTAAACCGTCCCCGTCCCATAATGCTAAACCTAAATCTTTACAGATGCCTGTCCCTAAACCGTCCCCAAATCCTAACCCATACGCTAACACTAAACTGTACCCTAACACGTAGGCTCACCCTAAATCGCTGTCGTACCCTAATCTGTACCCTAAACCGTCCCTTTCCCCAACCCTATCCCTCACCCTAACACTTATACGAAGCCTTACTCTAACCTGTCCCCTAATCCTAACCCAAATGCTAACACTGAGCAGTACCCTAACATGTACGCTCACCCTAAAGCATTGTCGTACCCTAACCTGTACCCTAACACGTCCTCATCCACTAACCCTAACTCTAACACTTACCTGAAGTCTTACCCTAACACATCCCCTAATCCTAAACCGTGCGCTAACACTAACCCATACCCTAACTCGTACGATCACACTAAACCATTGTCGTACACTAACCTGTACTCTAAACCTTCCCTGTCCCCTAACCCTAACCCTAATCCTTACCGGAAAAGTTACCCTAACCCGTCCCCTAATCCTAACCCGTATGCTAACATTTACACCTACCCTAACTTGTATGCTCAATGAAAACCGTTGTCATACACTAACCTGTACCTAAACAGTCCCTGTCCCATAACCCTAACCCTAACCCTTATCCGAAGCCTTACCCTAACCCGTCACCTAAGCCTAACTGGTACGCTAACACTAACACATACCCTAACATGTACACTCACCCTAAACCATTGTCTTCCCCAAACCTGTACCTTAAATCGTCCCTGGCCCTGTCCCCTAACATTAACCATAACCCTAACCCTTACCCGAAGCCTTATCCTAACCCGTCCCCTAATCCTAATCCGTACGCCAACACTAACCCATACCCTTACACCTACGCTCACCTTAAATCGTTGTCGTACACTAAATTGTACCCTAAACCGTTCCCATTCCCTAACCTAATCCCTAACCCTAACCATAAACCTAATCATTACCCGAAGCCTTAGTCTAAACTGTCCCCTAATCCTAAACCGTATGCTAGCACTAACACATACCCTAACATGTACACTCAACCTAAACTGCTGTCGTATTCTAACCTATACCCTAAACCGTTCCCATCCCCTAACCCTAACCCTAACCCGACGTCTTACCCTATCCCTTCCACTAATCATGGACCATACACTAACACTAAACCTTACCCTAACATGTATTCTCACACTAACACATTGTGGTACCCTAACCTGTACCTTGAACCGTCTCCATCTCCTAACCCTAACCCTAACCCTAACCCTTACCCTAAGCCTTACCCTAACCAGTCCCCTAATTCTAACCCATATGCTAACACTAACCTGTGCCCTAACATGTATGCTCACCCTAAACTGTTGTCGTACCCTAACCTGTACCCTAAACCGTCCCTGTCCCTGTTCCCTAACACTAACACATACCCGAATCATGTCTCTAAACCTTACACTAATCCTAACCCTTATGGTAGCACTAACATGTACCCTAAAACATACGCTCACCCTAAACTTTTGTCATTCCCTAACCTGTATCCTAAATGGTCCCAGTCCCCTAACAATAACCCTAAACCTAAACCTAAACCTAACCCTTACGTGAAGCTTTACCCTAACCCGTCCCTTAATCCTAACCCGTACGCTAATACTAACCCATAACCTAACACGTACGCTCACCCTAAATCATTGTCATACCCTAACCTGTACCATAAATCGTCGTTGTCCCCAACCTCAAACCGTTTCCCGAAACCTTATACTAACCCTTCCCCTAATCCTAACCCGTAAACTAACACTAACATGTACCCTAACACTTACGCTCACCCTATACCATTGTCGTACCTTAAATTGTACCCTAAACTGTCCCCATCCCCTAACCCTAACCCTAACCCGAACCCTTACCCAAAGCCTTACGCTAACCCATCGGTAATCCTAACCCGTACGCTATCACTAACCTGTATCCTAACATGTACACTCACACTAAACAATTGTCGTACCCTATCCTGTACCCTAAAACGTCCCCATCCCCTAAACCTAAACTTAAGCCTTAGCCGAAGCCTTACCCTAACACCTCCCGTAATCCTAACCCGTTTGCAAACACTAACCCATACCTTAACACGTGTAGTCAACCTAAACTGTTGTCATACACTAAACTGTACCCTAAACCGTCCCCGTCCCCCAACCCGAACCCTAAATCTTACCCTTACCCGAAGTCTTACCTTAACCCGTCCCATAATCCGAAACTGTACACTAACGCTAACCCATACCCTATCACGTACACTCACCCTAAACCGTTGTCATACCCTAACCTGTAACAAAAACCGTCCCCATCCCCTAACCTTAACCCTAACTCTTATCCGAAACCTTACCCTAACACGTCCTCTAATCTTAACCCATACGCTAACACTAACCCATAGCCTAAAATGTACGCTCAACCAAAACTCTTGTTTTACCCTACACTGTACCCTAAACCGTCCCCATCCCCTAACCCTAACACTTTCCCTAAACCTTACAGTAACCCGTCCCCTAATCTAAACCCGTACGCTAACACTAACTCTTACTCTAACTGCTACGCTCACCCTAAACCTTTGTCTTACACTAACCTGTACCCTAAACCGTCCCTGTCCCCATCCCCTAACCCTAACCCTAACCCTACCCCTAACCCTTACCTGAAGCCTTACCCTAACCCATCCCCTAATCCTAAACTGTACGCTAACCCTAACCAATACCCTAACACATACACAGACCCTAAACCATTGTCCTACCATGATCTGAACCGTAAACCATCCCTGTGCCCTAACCCTAACTCTAAACCTAACCCTTTCCCAAAGCATTACACTAACCCGTCCACTAATCCTAACCCATACACTAACATGAACCCATCCCCTAACATATATGTTCTACTTAATTAGTTGTCGTACCCCAACCTGTATCCTAAACCTTCCCCATACCCTAACCCTAAACTTAACACTAACCCTTACCCGAAGCCTTACCCTAACACGTCATCTAACCCTAAACCGTACGCTAACACTAATACGTACCCTAACTGTTACGCTCACCCAAAAATGTTGTCGTACCTAACCTGTACACTAAACCATTCCCGTCCCCTAACCCAAATGCTAAAACTAACCCTTACACTAAACCTTACCCTAACCCTTCCCCTAACCCTAACCCGTACACTAACACTATCCCGTACTCTAATACATACGCTCACCCTAAACCTTACCCGTCCCCTGAGCCTAACCCTAAACCTAACCCTTACCCAAAGCCGAACCCTAACGCATCCCCTATTCCTAACCAGTTCACTTACACTAAACCATACCCAAACACGTACGCTCCCCTAAACCATTGTTGTACCCTAACATGTACCCTAAACCATCCCCTTCCCCTAACCCTACCCCTAACACTTATGCGAAGACTTACCCTAACCCGTCCCCTATTCCTAGCCCATACGGTGACACTAACCATTACCGTAACACGTATGCTCACCCTAAACCGTTTTCGTACCCTAACCTTTACCCGAATCCGTCCCTGTCCATTAACCCTAACCCTAAACCTTACGTGAAGCCTTACCTTAACCTGTCTCCTAATGTTAATCCATACACTAACACTAATCCGTACCCTCACACCTATGCTCACCCTAAATTGTTGTAGTAATATAACCTGTACCTTAAACCATCCCCATCCCCAAACCCTAACCCTAACCCCAACCCAGAGCACTTCCTCTTATGGTTCTTTACCTTAGGGAAATGAAATCAAAAGGACACATCTATGCCAAAGTTTGGGATGGCTCCTTTTACAAGAACCTCGTCTATGATACAAGTTAAATATCCCAGAAAGGGAAATTTGGATAAAGAATTAGTGGTACTTACCTACAACTGAATATCACTCAGCAATGAAATCTATGTCTTCAGGTCCAAAGCAACATAATGAGTGGATTCAGGTATGATGATTCTAAGTGAAATAAGTCACACAGAAAAAGAAACATCATAAGATGTCACTAATACACGGAACTTAATCTTGGCTACACATGAACTGAATTACAAAACAGAACAGGGTCTCAAATTTAGAAAACCTACTTATGCTTGCTTAATGGGAAAGGTGGGTTGGGCTGCTGCATAAAACCAGAGACTGAAATTAGCACACATACCGTTCCTAAAACAAATATGTAATAGAATAGACCTACTCCTTGCTCAACGAAATGGACTTGACACCCCATATTCAAGACCTAGGAATATACCTGACTAGTAAGAATCTAAAAACCTATGGATTTATATGTCCCCATAAGAGAATCAAGCGTGTGTACAGCAGCATAAACGCAGCAGTGAAAATCATCTAAATCCCATTATCAATATAAATTTCAAGAAAAACCACAATAACAGAGAAATACAGAACAATTCTTAAATATTTCAATCAGGGCTAGTGATGCAACCTGGATTCAGCACATCTACACCTAGAGCTGGGTGAGACATAAGGCAGAACACTTGGGCTCATTGGTTTGTTGAGGTTCGGTGAGCAAAAGCAGACCCTTTGAAGTCATACTGCATGGTACCTATTCCATGAGTCCCAACTGTCCAGGTTAAATGGATTCTTCTTTCAGCTAAAAAATGCACGGGGAGCCCAGAATATTGTCCACTGTGTGATCTAGAAACGTTTTTAAAGGCATCTCAAATTTCATTCCCTTGTACTCGGGCTCGGCATTCCAGATGCTTTACTAACAGTCACCCAACTAGGTGAGTCGGTGCCTTTAACCTCCTGTTTGGCCCAGTTTGCAATTTCTGCGGAAGATGAACAGGAATAGGGAGAACCAATGAGAAAGTAGCTGTAGATGTTTGGAAGGGCAAATTTAAGTCTCATTTCCCAACAGGAAGATGAATTAACCAAATGCTCAGCATACACTGCCGGAACCAGATTAGGGTCTGAAGCTATCTTGCGGTTTTGCAGTCAGCTCACAAGAAAGCGAGTTGGAGAAAGGAGCTCAGGGACACTGTAATTCACAAACCTGCACAGTTATAAGTGACAGCAATCATCCAAAATTATATTGAAGTAAGGCTGCGAAGAGGACTTGAAAGTGAGGCAGAATTGCAGGAAACCAATCTGGGAGGAAGACTGGAGTTGCATTTAAAACATAGGAAAACAGGCAGAACGAGGACAATGATGCACTTGGCCAAAATGTGCGTATGCGTTTTTTCCTGAATATATATATTCAGGAAAAAACGCATACGCCATTTTTGGCCAACCAAGCAAGCCTGTAAAGGAAATCTGCACTACAATGAAATCTAACTGCCCCCCCGGGCAAAAGGGCCTTCTGAAAAAAGTGTAAAATCCAGAAAGGTAGGACAGGATATGGAGAAGAGGGAGCCTTGTTATGCTGAATGGCAGGATGTAAAATGTCAACAGCCACCCTGGAGAAGTGTATGGTGTTTCCTGAAGCACGTAAGAAATAAAGCAACACAGCCTATGGCAATTGCACTTATGGTCTTATTGCTTAGGGAAATTAAAATCAAAAACAGAGAGCCAACCCAAAGTTTGGGATGGCTGTGTTCCCAAGAAGCTCGTCTACAGTACCAGGTAAATATCCCAGAAAGCAAAAAATGGTTAAAGAAGTTGTGGCACGTACGTGCAATGCAATATCACTCAGCAATGAAATCTGTGTCATCAGGCCCGTAGTGGCATAGTGAGTGGATGCAGGTACGGTGACTCTACGTGAACTACGTCACACAGAAAAAGAAACATCATAAGATATCACTAATACACGGAATGTAAACTTGACTACACATGAACTGAATTACAAAACAGAACAGGGTCTCAAATTTAGAAAACCAACTAGTGCTTGCTTATGGGGAAAGGTGCCTTGGGGTGCTGCATAAAACCAGAGACTGAAATTAGCACAGATAACTTTCCATAAGCCAAATATGTAATAGACAAGACCTACTCCTTGCTCAACGAAATGGACTCAACACCACTTATTCAACGCCTAGGAATATACCAGACTAGGAAGAATCTTAAAACCCATGGATTTATATGTCTCCGTAAGAGAATCAATCGTGTGTACAGCGGCATAAACGCAGCAGTGAAAATCCGATAAATAAGATTATGAAAATAAATTTCAAAAACAAAACACAAAGACAGTGAAATAGAGAGCAATTCTTAAATAATTCACTCAGGGCATGTGATGCAACCGGGATTTAACACATCTACACCAAGAGCTGGTTGAGACATAAGGCTGGACACTTCAGGCTGATAGCATTGGTGAGTTTCGGTGAGCAAATGCAGACCCTTTGAAGTCATACTGCATGGTACCTATTCCATGAGTCCCAACTCTCCAGGTTCAAGGGATTCTTCCTCTAGCTAAAACATGCATGGGAAACCCACAGTATGGTCCACCGTGTGATTGGGAAACGATTTAAAATGCATCTCAGTTTTCGTATCCTGGTCCTCGGGTTCAACATTCCAGATGCTTTACTAACACTCTCCCCGCTTGGAGAGTCAGTGCCTTTAACCTCCTGTTTGGCACAGCTTGCAATTTCTGTGCAAGATGAACAGGAATAGGGAGAAACAATGAGAGACTAGCTATAGGTGTCTGCACGGGCAAATGTAACGCTCATTTCCCACCAGGAAGAGGAATTAACCAAAGGCTCAGCGTGCACTGCTGGAAACAGATTAGTGCCTGAAGCAATCCTGCGGTTTTGTGCCCAGCTCACAAGAAAGAGAGTTGAAGAAAGGAGCTCAGGGGCACTGTAATTCACAAACCTGCAGAGTTATAAATGACAGCTATCCTCCAAAAGTATATTGAAGTAAGCCTGCAAAGGTGACTTGAAAGTGGGGCAGAATTTCAGGAAAACGATTGCAGGGGGTAGACTGGAATTGCCCTGAAAGCATAGGAAAAGAGGCACAACGTCGACAATGATGCACTTGGCCAAAATGGGCGTATGCGTTTTTTCCTGAATATATTCAGGAAAAAACGCATATGCTCTTTTTGGCCAACCAAGCAAGCCTGTAAAGGAAATCTGCACTACAATGAAATCTCACTGCCCCCCCGGGCAAAAGGGCCATCTGTAAAAAGTGTAAAATCCAGAAATGTAGGACAGGATATGGAGAACAAGGAGCCTTGTTATGCTGATTGGCAGGAGGTAAATTGTGAACAGCCACCCTGGAGAAGTGTATGGTGTTTCCTGAAACACGTAAGAAAAAAAGCAACACAGCCTATGGCAATTGCACTTATGGTCCTATTGTTTGGGAAATTAAAATCAAAAACAGAGAGCCACCCCAAAGTTTGGGACGGCTGTGTTCCCAAGAAGCTCGTCTACAGTACCAGGTAAATATCCCAGAAAGCAAAAAATGGATAAAGAAGTTGTGGCACGTACGTGCAATGCAATATCACTCAGCAATGAAATCTGTGTCATCAGGCCCATAACGGCATAGTGAGTGGATGCAGGTATGGTGATTCTACGTGAACTACATCACACAGAAAAAGAAACATCATAAGATATCACTAATACACGGAATGTAAACGTGACTACACATGAACTGAATTACAAAACAGAACAGGGTCTCAAATTTAGAAAACCAACTAGTGCTTGCTTATGGGGAAATGTGCCTTGGGGTGCTGCATAAAACCAGAGACTGAAATTAGCATAGATAACTTTCCATAAGCCAAATATGTAATAGACAAGACCTACTCCTTGCTCAATGAAATGGAACCAACACCACATATTCAATGCCTAGGAATATACCTGACTAGGAAGAATCTTAATACCCATGGATATATATGTCTCCGTAAGAGAATCAAGCATGTGTACAGTGGCCGAAACGCAGAAGTGAAAATTGGATACATCCCATTATCAAATTAATTTCGAAAACAAGACACAAAGACAGTGAAATAGAGAGCAATTCTTAAATAATTCGCTCAGGGCATGTGATGCAACCGGGATTGACCACATCTACACCCAGAGCTGGTTGAGACATAAGGCTGGACACTTCAGGCTGATAGCATTGGTTAGTTTCGGGGAGCAAATGCAGTCCCTTTGAAGTCATACTGCATGGTACCCATTCCATGGGTCCCAACCCTCCAGGTTCAAGTGATTCTTCCTCCAGCTAAAACATGCATGGGAAACCCAGAGTATCGTCCACCGTGTGATTGGGAAACGATTTAAAATGCATCTCAGGTCTTCCCTGGTGGCGCAGTGGTTGAGAGTCTGCCTACCAATGCAGGGGACACGGGTTCAAGCCCTGGTCTGGGAAGATCCCACGTGCCACGGAGCAGCTGGGCCCGTGAGCTACAAATACTGAGCTCTGCGCGTCTGGAGCCTGTGCTCCGCAGCAAGAGAGGCCGCAACAGTGAGAGGCCCGTGCACCGCGATGAAGAGTGGCCCCCGCTTGCCACAACTAGAGAAAGACCTCGCACAGAAACGAAGACCCAACACAGCCAAAAATAAATAAATGAATAAATAAATTTAAAATGCATCTCAGTTTTCGTATCCTGGTCCTCGGGTTCACCATTCCAGATGCTTTACTAACACTCTCCCCGCTTGGAGAGTCAGTGCCTTTAACCTCCTGTTTGGCACAGCTTGCAATTTCTGTGCAAGATGAACAGGAATAGGGAGAACCAATGAGAGACTAGCTGTAGGTGTCTGCACGGGCAAATGTAACGCTCATTTCCCACCAGGAAGAGGAATTAACCAAAGGCTCAGCGTGCCCTGATGGAAACAGAATAGTGCCTGAAGCAATCCTGCGGTTTTGTGCCCAGCTCACAAGAAAGGGAGTTGAAGAAAGGAGCTCAGCGGCACTGTAATTCACAAACCTGCAGAGTTATAAATCACAGCTATCCTCCAAACGTATATTGAAGTAAGCCTGCGAAGGTGACTTGAAAGTGGGGCAGAATTTCAGGAAAACGATTGCAGGGGGTAGACTGGAATTGCCCTGAAAGCATAGGAAAAGAGGCACAACATCGTCAATGATGCACTTGGCCAAAAAGGGCGTATGCGTTTTTTCCTGAATATATTCAGGAAAAAACGCATACGCCCTTTTTGGCCAACCAAGCAAGCCTGTAAATGAAATCTGCACTACAATGAAATCTCACTGCCCCCCCGGGCAAAAGGGCCATCTGAAAAAAGTGTAAAATCCAGAAAGGTAGGACAGGATATGGAGAACAGGGAGCCTTGTTATGCTGATTGGCAGGATGTAAATTGCCAGCAGCCACACTGGAGAAGTGTATGGTGTTTCCTGAAACACGTAAGAAACAAAGCAACACAGCCTATGACACTTCCACTTATGGTCCTATAGCTTACGGAAATTAAAATCAAAAACAGAGAGCCACCCAAAAGTTTGGGACGGCTGTGTTCCCAAGAAGCTCGTCTACAGAACCAGGTAAATATCCCAGAAAGCAAAAAATGGATAAAGAAGTTGTGGCACGTACGTGCAATGCAGTATCACTCAGCAATGAAATCTGTGTCATCAGGCCCGTAGCGGCATAGTGAGTGGATGCAGGTATGGTGATTCTACGTGAACTACATCACACAGAAAAAGAAACATCATAAGATATCACTAATACACGGAATGTAAACTTGACTACACATGAACTGAATTACAAAACAGAACAGGGTCTCAAATTTAGAAAACCAACTAGTGCTTGCTTATGGGGAAAGGTGCCTTGGGGTGCTTCATAAAACCAGAGACTGAAATTAGCACAGATAACATTCCATAAGCCAAATATGTAATAGACAAGACCTACTCCTTGCTCAACGAAATGGACCCAACACCACATATTCAACGCCTAGGAATATACCTGACTAGGAAGAATCTTAAAACCCATGGATATATATATCTCTGTAAGAGAATCAAGCGTGTGTACAGCGGCCGAAACGCAGCAGTGAAAATCCGATAAATCCCATTATCCAAATAAATTTCGAAAACAAAACACAAAGACAGTAAAATAGAGAGCAATTCTTAAATAATTCACTCAGGGCATGTGATGCAACCGGGATTGACCACATCTACACCCAGAGCTGGTTGAGACCTAAGGCTGGACACTTCAGGCTGTTAGCATTGGTGAGTTTCGGTGAGCAAATGCAGACCGTTTGAAGTCATACTGCATGGTACCCATTCCATGGGTCCCAACTCTCCAGTTTCAAGGGATTCTTCCTCGAGCTAAAACATGCATGGGAAACCCAGAGTATCGTCCACCGTGTGTTTGGGAAACGATTTAAAATGCATCTCAGTTTTCGTATGCTGGTCCACGGGTTCACCATTCCAGATGCTTTACTAACACTCTCCCCGCTGGGAGATTCAGTGCCTTTAACCTCCGCTTTGTCACAGCTTGCAATTTCTGTGCAAGATGAACAGGAATAGGGAGAACCAACGAGAGACTAGCTATAAGTGTCTGCACGGGCAATTGTAACGCTCATTGCCCACCAGGAAGAGGAATTAACCAAAGGCTCAGCGTGCCCTGACGGAAACAGATTAGGGCCTGAAGCAATCCTGCGGTTTTGTGCCCAGCTCACAAGAAAGCGAGTTGAAGAAAGGAGCTCAGGGGCACTGTAATTCACAAACCTGCGGAGTTATAAATGCCAGCTATCCTCCAAAAATATATTGAAGTAAGCCTGCGAAGGGGACTTGAAAGCAGGGCAGAATTTCAGGAAAACGATTGCAGGGGGTAGACTGGAATTGCCCTGAAAGCATAGGAAAAGAGGCACAACGTCGACAATGATGCACTTGGCCAAAAAGGGCGTATGCGTTTTTTCCTGAATATATTCAGGAAAACACGCATACGCCCATTTTGGCCAACCAAGCAAGCCTGTTAAGAAATCTGCACTACAATGAAATCTCACTGCCCCCCTGGCAAAAGGGCCATCGGAAAAAAGTGTAAAACCCAGAAAGGTAGGACAGGATATGGAGAACAGGGAGCCTTGTTATGCTGACTGGCAGGATGTAAATTGTGAACAGCCACACTGGAAAAGTGTATGCTGTTTCCTGAAACACGTAAGAAACAAAGCAACACAGCCTATTGCACTTCCACTTTTGGTCCTATTCCTTACGGAAATTAAAATCAAAAACAGACAGCCACCCCAATATTTGGGACGGCTGTGTTAACAAGAAGGTCGTCTATAGTATCAGGTAAATATCCCAGAAAGCAAAAAATGGTTAAAGAAGTTGTGGTACGTACGTACAATGCAATATCACTCAGCAATGAAATCTGTGTCATCAGGCCCGTAGCGGCATAGTGAGTGGATGTAGGTACGGTGATTCTACGTGAACTACGTCACACAGAAAAAGAAACATCATAAGATATCACTAATACACGGAATGTAAACTTGACTACACATGAACTGAATTACAAAACAGAACAGGGTCTCAAATTTAGAAAACCAACTAGTGCTTGCTGATGGGGAAAGGTGCCTTGGGGTGCTGCATAAAACCAGAGACTGAAATTAGCACAGATAACTTTCCATAAGCCAAATATGTAATAGACAAGACCTACTCCTTGCTCAACGAAATGCACCCAACACCACATATTCAACGACTAGGAATATACCTGTCTAGGAAGAATCTTAAAACCCATGGATATATATGTCTCCGTAAGAGAATCAAGCGTGTGTACAGGGGCCGAAACGCAGCAGTGAAAATCCGATAAATCCCATTATCCAAATAAATTTCGAAAACAAAACACAAAGACAGTGAAATAGAGAGCAATTCTTAAATAATTCACTCAGGGATTGTGATGCAACCGGGATTGACCACATCTACACCCAGAGCTGGTTGAGACATAAGGCTGGACACTTCAGGCTGATAGCATTGGTGAGTTTCGTTGAGCAAATGCAGACCCTTTGAAGTCATACTGCATGGTACCCATTCCATGGGTCCCAACTCTCCAGGTTCAAGGGATTCTTCCTCCAGCTAAAACATGCATGGGAAACCCAGAGTATCGTCCACCGTGTGATTGGGAAATGATTTAAAATGCATCTCAGGTTTCATAACCTGGTCCTCGGGTTCACCATTCCAGTTGCTTTACTAACACTCTCCCCACTTGGAGAGTCAGTGCCTTTAACCTCCTGTTTGGCACAGCTTGCAATTTCTGTGCAAGATGAACAGGAATAGGGAGAACCAATGAGAGACTAGCTGTAGGTGTCTGCACGGGCAAATGTAACGCTCATTTCCCACCAGCAAGAGGAATTAACCAAAGGCTCAGTGTGCCCTGCTAGAAACAGATTAGTGCCTGGAGCAATCCTGCGGTTTTGTGCCCAGCTCACAAGAAAGCGAGTTGAAGAAAGGAGCTCAGGGGCACTGTAATTCTCAAACCTGCAGAGTTATAAATGACATCTATCTACCAAAAGTATACTGAAGTAAGCCTGCGATGGGGACTTGAAAGCGGGGCAGAATTTCAGGAAAACGATTGCAGGGGGTAGACTGGAATTGCCCTGAAAGCATAGGAAAAGAGGCAGAACGTCGACAATGATGCACTTGGCCAAAAAGTGCGTATGCGTTTTTTCCTGAATATATTCAGGAAAAAACGCATACGCCCATTTTGGCCAACCAAGCAAGCCTGTAAAGGAAATCTGCACTACAATGAAATCTCACTGCCCCCCGGGCAAAAGGGCCATCTGAAAAAAGTGTAAAATCCAGAAATGTAGGACAGGATATGGAGAACAGGGAGCCTTGTTATGGTGATTGGCAGGATGTAAATTGTGAACAGCCACCCTGGAGAAGTGTATGGTGTTTCCTGAAACCCGTAAGAAACAAAGCAACACAGCCTATGGAACTTCCACTTATGGTCCTATTCCTTACGGAAATTAAAATCAAAAACAGACAGCCACCCCAATATTTGGGACGGCTGTGTTCACAAGAAGCTCGTCTACAGTACCAGGTAAATATCCCTGAAAGCAAAAAATGGATAAAGAAGTTGTGGCACGTACGTGCAATTCAATATCACTCAGCAATGAAATCTGTGTCATCAGGCCGGTAGCGGCATAGTGAGTGGATGCAGGTACGGTGATTCAACGTGAACTACGTCACACAGAAAAAGAAACATCATAAGATATCACTAATACACCGATGTAAACTTGACTACACATGAACTGAATTACAAAACAGAACAGGGTCTCAAATTTAGAAAACCAACTAGTGCTTGCTTATGGGGAAAGGTGCCTTGGGGTGCTGCATAAAACCAGAGACTGAAATTAGCACAGATAACATTCCATAAGCCAAATATGTAATAGACAAGACCTACTCCTTGCTCAACGAAATGGACTCAACACCACATATTCAACGCCTAGGAATATACCTGACTAGGAAGAATCTTAAAACCCATGGATTTATATGTCTCCGTGAGAGAATCAAGCGTGTGTACAGCGGCATAAACGCAGCAGTGAAAATCCTATAAATCCCATTATCAAAATTAATTTCAAAAACAAAACACAAAGACAGTGAAATAGAGAGCAATTCTTAAATAATTCACTCAGGGCATGTGATGCAACCGGGATTTAACACATCTACAAGCAGAGCTGGTTGAGACATAAGGCTGGACACTTCAGGCTGATAGCATTGGTGAGTTTCGGTGAGCAAATGCAGACCCTTTGAAGTCATACTTCATGGTACCTATTCCATGGGTCCCAACTCTCCAGGTTCAAGAGATTCTTCCTCCAGCTAAAACATGCATGGGAAACCCACAGTACGTTCCACCGTGTGATTGGGAAACGATTTAAAATGCATCTCAGTTTTCGTATCCTGGTCCTCGTGTTCACCATTCCAGATGCTTTACTAACACTCTCCTCACTTGGAGAGTCAGTGCCTTTAATCTCCTGTCTGGCACAGCTTGCAATTTCTGTGCAAGATGAACAGGAATAGGGAGAACCAATTAGAGACTAGCTGTAGGTGTCGGCAAGGGCAAATATAACGCTCATTTCCCACCAGGAAGAGGAATTAACTAAAGGCCCAGCATGCCCGGCTGGAAACAGATTAGGGCCTGAAGCAATCCTGCGGTTTTGTGCCCAGCTCACAAGAAAGCGAGTTGAAGAAAGAAGCTCAGGGGCACTGTAATTCACATACCTGCAGAGCTATAAATGACAGCTATCCTCCAAAAATATATTGAAGTAAGCCTGCGAAGGGGACTTGAAAGCGGGGCAGAATTTCAGGAAAACGATTGCAGGGGGTAGACAGGAATTGCCCTGAAAGCATAGGAAAAGAGGCAGAACGTCGACAATGATGCACTTGGCCAAAAAGGGCGTATGCGTTTTTTCCTGAATATATTCAGGAAAAAACGCATACGCCCATTTTGGCCAACCAAGCAAGCCTGTAAAGGAAATCTGCACTACAATGAAATCTCACTGCCCCCCGGGCAAAAGGGCCATCTGAAAAAAGCGTAAAATCCAGAAAGGTAGGACAGGATATGGAGAACAGGGAGCCTTGTTATGGTGATTGGCAGGATGTAAATTGTGAATAGCCACCCTGGAGAAGTGTATGGTGTTTCCTGAAACACGTAAGAAACAAAGCAACACAGCCTATGGCAATTGCACTTATGGTCCTATTGCTTAGGGAAATTAAAATCAAAAACAGAGAGCCACTCCAAAGTTTGGGACGGCTGTGTTCCCAAGAAGCTCGTCTACAGAACCAGGTAAATATCCCAGAAAGCAAAAAATGGATAAAGAAGTTGTGGCACGTACGTGCAATGCAATATCACTCAGCAATGAAATCTGTGTCTTCAGGCCCGTAGCGGCATAGTGAGTAGATGCAGGTACGGTGATTCTACGTGAACTACGTCACACAGAAAAAGAAACATCATAAGATATCACTAATACACGGAATGTAAACTTGACTACACATGAACTGAATTACAAAACAGAACAGGGTCTCAAATTTAGAAAACCAACTAGTGCTTGCTTATGGGGAAAGGTGCGTTGGGCTGCTGCATAAAACCAGAGACTGAAATTAGCACAGATGACATTCGATAAGCCAAATATGTAGTAGACAAATCCTACTCCTTGCTCAACGAAATGGACCCAACACCACATATTCAACGCCTAGGAATATACCTGACTAGGAAGAATCTTAAAACCCATGGATTTATATGTCTCCGTAAGAGAATCAAGCATGTGTACAGCGGCCAAAACGCAGCAGTGAAAATCCAATAAATCCCATTATCAAAATAAATTTCGAAAACAAAACACAAAGACAGTGAAATAGAGAGCAATTCTTAAATAATTCACTCAGGGCATGTGATGCAACCGGGATTTAACACATCTACACCCAGAGCTGGTTGAGACATAAGGCTGGACACTTCAGGCTGATAGCATTGGTGAGTTTCGGTGAGCAAATGCAGACTCTTTGAAGTCATACTGCATGGTACCTATTCCATGGGTCACAAATCTCCAGGTTCAAGGGATTCTTCCTCCAGCTAAAACATGCATGGGAACCCCACAGTATGGTCCACCGTGTGATTGGGAAACGATTTAAAATGCATCTCAGTTTTCGTATCCTGATCCTCGGGTTCATCATTCCAGATGCTTTACTAACACTCTCCCCGCTTGGAGAGTCAGTGCCTTTAACCTCCTGTTTGGCACAGCTTACAATTTCTGTGCAAGATGAACAGGAATAGGGAGAACCAATGAGAGACTAGCTGTAGGTGTCTGCACGGGCAAATGTAACGCTCATTTCCCACCAGGAAGAGGAATTAACCAAAGGCTCAGCGTGCCCTGCCTGAAACAGATTAGGGCCTGAAGCAATCCTGCGGTTTTGTGCCCAGCTCACAAGAAAGCGAGTTGAAGAAAGGAGCTCAGGGTCACTGTAATTTAAAAACCTGCAGAATTATAAATGACAGCTATCTTCCAAAAGTATATTGAAGTAAGCCTGCGAAGGGGACTTGAAAGCGGGGCAGAATTTCAGGAAAACGATTGCAGGGGGTAGACTGGAATTGCCCTGAATGCATAGGAAAAGAGGCAGAATGTCGACAATGATGCACTTGGCCAAAAAGGGCCTATGCGTTTTTTCCTGAATATATTGAGGAAAAAACGCATACGCTCTTTTTGGCCAACCAAGCAGGCCTGTAAAGGAAATCTGCACTACAATGAAAGCTCACTGCCCCCGTGGCAAAAGGGCCATCTGAAAAAAGTGTAAAATCCAGAAAGTTAGGACAGGATATGGAGAACAGCGAGCCTTGTTATGCTGATTGGCAGGATGTAAATTGTCAGCAGCCACCCTGGAGAAGTGTATGGTGTTTCTGAAACACCTAAGAAACAAAGCAGCACAGCCTATGGCACTTCCACTTATGCTCCTATAGCTTAGGGAAATTAAAATAAAAAACAGACAGCCACCCCAATGTTTGGGACGGCTGTGTTCACAAGAAGCTCGTCTACAGTAACAGGTAAATATCCCAGAAAGCAAAAAATGGATAAAGAAGTTGTGGCATGTACGTACAATGCAATATCACTCAGCAATGAAATCTGTGTCATCAGGCCCGTAGCGACATAGTGAGTGGATGCAGGTACGGTGATTCTACGTGAACTACGTCACACAGAAAAAGAAACATCATAAGATATCACTAATACACGGAATGTAAACTTGACTACACATGAACTGAATTACAAAACAGAACATGGTCTCAAATTTAGAAAACCAACTAGTGCTTGCTTATGGGGAAAGGTGCGTTGGGGTGCTGCATAAAACCAGAGACTGAAATTAGCACAGATAAATATCCATAAGCCAAATATGTAATAGACAATACCTACTCCTTGCTCAACGAAATGGAAGCAACACCACATATTCAATGCCTAGGAATATACCTGACTAGGAAGAATCTTAAAACCCATGGATATATATGTCTCCGTAAGAGAATCACGCGTGTGTACAGTGGCCGAAACACAGCAGTGAAAATCCGATAAATACCATTATCAAATTAATTTCGAAAACAAAACACAAAGACAGTGAAATAGAGAGCAATTCTTAAATAATTCACTCAGGGCATGTGATGCAACCGGGATTGACCACATCTACACCCAGAGCTGGTTGAGACATAAGGCTGGACACTTCAGGCTGATAGCATTGGTGAGTTTCGTTGAGCAAATGCAGACTCTTTGAAGTCATACTGCATGGTACCCATTCCATGGGTCCCAACTCTCCAGGTTCAAGGGATTCTTCCTCCAGCTGAAACATGCATGGGAAACCCAGAGTATGGTCCACCGTGTCATTGGGAAACGATTTAAAATGTATCTCAGTTTTCATATCCTGGTCCTCGGGTTCACCATTCCGGATGCTTTACTAACACTCTCCCCGCTTGGAGAGTCAGTGCCTTTAACCTCCTCTTTGGCACAGCTTGCAATTTCTGTGCAAGATGAACAGGAATAGGGAGAACCAATGAGAGACTAGCTGTAGGTGTCTGCACGGGCAAATGTTACGCTCATTTCCCACCAGGAAGAGGAATTAACCAAAGGCTCAGCGTGCCCTGCTGAAAACAGATTAGTGCCTGAAGCAATCCTGCGGTTTTGTGCCCAGCTCACAAGAAAGCGAGTTGAAGAAAGGAGCTCAGGGGCACTGTAATTCACAAACCTGCAGAGTTAGAAATGACAGCTATCCTCCAAAAGTATATTGAAGTAAGCCTGCGAAGGTTACTTGAAAGTGGGGCAGAATTTCAGGAAAACGATTGCAGGGGGTAGACTGGAATTGCCCTGAAAGCATAGGAAAAGAGGCACAACGTCGACAATGATGCACTTGGCCAAAATGGGCGTATGCGTTTTTTCCTGAATATATTAAGGAAAAAACGCATACGCTCTTTTTGGCCAAGCAAGCAGGCCTGTAAAGGAAATCTGCACTACAATGAAATCTCACTGCCCCACCGGGCAAAAGGGCCATCTGTAAAAAGTGTAAAATCCAGAAATGTAGGACAGGATATGTAGAACAAGGAGCCTTGTTATGCTGATTGGCAGGAGGTAAATTGTGAACAGCCACCCTGGAGAAGTGTATGGTGTTTCCTGAAACACGTAAGAAAAAATGAAACACAGCCTATGGCAATTGCACTTATGGTCCTATTGTTTGGGAAATTAAAATCAAAAACAGAGAGCCACCCCAAAGTTTGGGACGGCTGTGTTCCCAAGAAGCTCGTCTACAGTACCAGGTAAATATCAGAGAAAGCAAAAAATGGATAAAGAAGTTGTGGCACGTACGTGCAATGCAATATCACTCAGCAATGAAATCTGTGTCATCAGGCCCGTAGCGGCATAGTGAGTGGATGCAGGTACGGTGATTCTACGTGAACTACATCACACAGAAAAGAAACATCATAAGATATCACTAATACACGGAATGTAAACGTGACTACACATGAACTGAATTACAAAACAGAACAGGGTCTCAAATTTAGAAAACCAACTAGTGCTTGCTTATGGGGAAATGTGCCTTGGGGTGCTGCATAAAACCAGAGACTGAAATTAGCACAAATATCTTTCCATAAGCCAAATATGTAATAGACAATACCTACTCCTGGCTCAACGAAATGGAACCAACACCACATATTCAATGCCTAGGAATATACCTGACTAGGAAGAATCTTAATACCCATGGATATATATGTCTCCGTAAGAGAATCAAGCATGTGTACAGTGGCCGAAACGCAGAAGTGAAAATCGGATAAATCCCATTATCAAATTAATTTCGAAAACAAAACACAAAGACAGTGAAATAGAGAGCAATTCTTAAATAATTCGCTCAGAGCATGTGATGCAACCGGGATTGACCACATCTACACCCAGAGCTGGTTGAGACATAAGGCTGGACACTTCAGGCTGATAGCATTGGTTAGTTTCGGGGAGCAAATGCAGTCCCTTTGAAGTCATACTGCATGGTACCCATTCCATGGGTCCCAACTCTCCAGGTTCAAGTGATTCTTCCTCCAGCTAAAACATGCATGGGAAACCCAGAGTATCGTCCACCGTGTGATTGGGAAACGATTTAAAATGCATCTCAGGGCTTCCCTGGTGGCGCAGTGGTTGAGAGTCTGCCTACCAAATCAGGGGACACGGGTTCAAGCCCTGGTCTGGGAAGATCCCACGTGCCACGGAGCAGCTGGGCCCGTGAGCTACAAACACTGAGCTCTGCGCGTCTGGAGCCTGTGCTCCGCAGCAAGAGAGGCCGCGACAGTGAGAGGCCCGCGCACCGCGATGAAGAGTGGCCCCCGCTTGCCACAACTAGAGAAAGCCCTCGCACAGAAACGAAGACCCAACACAGCCAAAAATAAATAAATGAATAAATAAATTTAAAATGCATCACAGTTTTCGTATCCTGGTCCTCGGGTTCACCATTCCAGATGCTTTACTAACACTCTCCCCGCTTGGAGAGTCAGTGCCTTTAACCTCCTGTTTGGCACAGCTTGCAATTTCTGTGCAAGATGAACAGGAATAGGGAGAACCAATGAGAGACTAGCTGTAGGTGTCTGCACGGGCAAATGTAACGCTCATTTCCCACCAGGAAGAGGAATTAACCAAAGGCTCAGCGTGCCCTGCTGGAAACAGATTAGTGCCTGAAGCAATCCTGCGGTTTTGTGCCCAGCTCACAAGAAAGCGAGTTGAAGAAAGGAGCTCAGCGGCACTGTAATTCACAAACCTGCAGAGTTATAAATGACAGCTATCCTCCAAACGTATATTGAAGTAAGCCTGCGAAGGTGACTTGAAAGTGGGGCAGAATTTCAGGAAAACGATTGCAGGTGGTAGACTGGAAGTGCCCTGAAAGCATAGGAAAAGAGGCACAACATCGTCAATGATACACTTGGCCAAAAAGGGCGTATGCGTTTTTTCCTGAATATATTCAGGAAAAAACGCATACGCCATTTTTGGCCAACCAAGCAAGCCTGTAAAGGAAATCTGCACTACAATGAAGTCTCACAGCCCCCCTGGCAAAAGGGCCATCTGAAAAAAGTGTAAAATCCAGAAAGGTAGGACAGGATATGGAGAACAGGGAGCCTTGTTATGCTGATTGGCAGGATGTAAATTGCCAACAGCCACCCTGGAGAAGTGTATGGTGTTTCCTGAAACACGTAAGAAACAAAGGAACACACCCTATTGCAATTGCACTTATGGTCCTCTTGCTTAGGGAAATTAAAATCAAAAACAGAGATCCACCCCAAAGTTTGGGACGGCTGTGTTCCCAAGAAGCTCGTCTACAGTACCAGGTAAATATCCCAGAAAGCAAAAAATGGATAAAGAAGTTGTGGCACGTACGTGCAATGCAATATCACTCAGCAATGAAATCTGTGTCATCAGGCCCGTAGCGGCATAGTGAGTGGATTCAGGTACGGTGATTCTACGTGAACTACGTCACACAGAAAAAGAAACATCATAAGATATCACTAATACACGGAATGTAAACTTGACTACACATGAACTGAATTACAAAACAGAACACGGTCTCAAATTTAGAAAACCAACTAGTGCTTGCTTATGGGGAAAGGTGCCTTGGGGTGCTGCATAAAACCAGAGACTGAAATTAGCACAGATAACATTCCATAAGAAAAATATGTAATAGACAAGGCCTACTCCTTGCTCAACGAAATGGACTCAACACCACATATTCAACGCCTAGGAATATACCTGGCTAGGAAGAAACTTAATACCCATGGATATATATGTCTCCGTAAGAGAATCTAGCGTGTGTACAGCGGGCGAAACACAGCAGTGAAAATCTGATAAATCCCATTATCAAAATAAATTTCGAAAACAAAACACAAAGACAGTGAAATAGAGAGCAATTCTTAAATAATTCACTCAGGGCATGTGATGCAACCGGGATTGACCACATCTACACCCAGAGCTGGTTGAGACATAAGGCTGGACACTTCAGGCTGATAACATTGGTGAGTTTCGGTGAGCAAATGCAGACCCTTTGAAGTCATACTGCATGGTACCTATTCCATGGGTCCCAACTCTTCAGGTTCAAGGGATTCTTCCTCCAGCTGAAACATGCATGGGAAACCCACAGTATGGTCCACCGTGTGATTGGGAAACGATTTAAAATGCATCTCACTTTTCGTATCCTGGTCCTCGGGTTCACCATTCCAGATGCTTTACTAACACTATCCCCGCTTGGAGAGTCAGTGCCTTTAACCTCCTCTTTGGCACAGCTTGCAATTTCTGTGCAAGATGAACAGGAATAGGGAGAACCAATGAGAGACTAGATGTAGGTGTCTGCACGGGCAAATGTAACGCTCATTGCCGAACAGGAAGAGGAATTAAACAAAGGCTCAGCGTGCCCTGCTGGAATCAGATTAGGGCCTGAAGCAATCCTGCGGTTTTGTGCCCACCTCAGAAGAAAGCGAGTTGAAGAAAGGAGCTCAGGGGCACTGTAATTCACAAACCTGCAGAGTTATAAATGACAGCTATCCTCCAAAAATATATTGAAGTAAGCCTGCAAAGGGGACTTGAAAGCGGGGCAGAATTTCAGGAAAACGATTGCAGGGGGTAGACAGGAATTGACCTGAAAGCATAGGAAAAGAGGCACAACGTCGACAATGATGCACTTGGCCAAAAAGGGCGTATGCGTTTTTTCCTGAATATATTCAGGAAAAAACGCATACGCCCTTTTGGGCCAACCAAGCAAGCCTGTAAAGGAAATCTGCACTACAATGAAGTCTCACAGCCACCCGGGTAAAAGGGACATCTGAAAAAAGTGTAAAATCCAGAAAGGTAGGACAGGATATGGAGAACAGGGAGCCTTGTTATGCTGATTGGCAGGATGTAAATTGCCAGCAGCCACCCTGGAGAAGTGTATGGTGTTTCCTGCAACACGAAAGAAACAAAGCAACACAGCCTATGGCACTTCCACTTATGGTCCTATAGCTTACGGAAATTAAAATCAAAAACAGACAGCCACCCCAATATTTGGGACGGCTGTGTTCACAAGAAGCTCGTCTACAGTATCAGGTAAATATCCCAGAAAGCAAAAAATGGATAAAGAAGTTGTGGCACGTACGTACAATGCAATATCACTCAGCAATGAAATCTGTGTCATCAGGCACGTAGCGGAATAGTGAGTGGATGCAGATACGGTGATTCTACGTGAACTACGTCACACAGAAAAAGAAACATCATAAGATATCACTAATACACGGAATGTAAACTTGACTACACATGAACTGAATTAAAAAACAGAACAGGGTCTCAAATTTAGAAAAACAACTAGTGCTTGCTTATGGGAAAAGGTGCCTTGGGGTGCTGCATAAAACCAGAGACTGAAATTAGCACAGATAACTTTCCATAAGCCAAATATGTAATAGACAAGACCTACTCCTTGCTCAACGAAATGGACCCAACACCACATATTCAACGCCTAGGAATATACCTGACTAGGAAGAATCTTAAAACCCATGGATATATATGTCTCTGTAAGAGAATCAAGCGTGTGTACAGCGGCCGAAACGCAGCAGTGAAAATCCGATAAATCCCATTATCAAAATAAATTTCGAAAACAAAACACAAAGACAGTGAAATAGAGAGCAATTCTTAAATAATTCACTCAGGGCAGGTGATGCAACCGGTATTGACCACATCTACACCCAGAGCTGGTTGAGACATAAGGCTGGACAGTTCAGGCTGATAGCATTGGTGAGTTTCGGTGAGCAAATGCAGACCATTTGAAGTCATACTGCATGGTACCCATTCCATGGGTCCCAACTCTCCAGGTTCAAGGCATTCTTCCTCCAGCTAAAACATGCATGGGAAACCCAGAGTATCATCCACCGTGTGATTGGGAAACGATTTAAAATGCATCTCAGTTTTCGTATCCTGGTCCTCGGCTTCACAATTCCAGATGCTTTACTAACACTCTCCCCGCTTGGAGAGTCAGTGCCTTTAACCTCCTGTTTGGCACAGCTTGCAATTTCTGTGCAAGATGAACAGGAATAGGGAGAACCAATGAGAGACTAGCTGTAGGTGTCTGCACGGGCAAATGTAACGCTCATTTCCCACCAGGAAGAGGAATTAAACAAAGGCTAAGCGTGCCCTGCTGAAAACAGATTAGGGCCTGAAGCAATCCTGCGGTTTTGTGCCCAGCTCACAAGAAAGCGAGTTGAAGAAAGGAGCTCAGGGGCACTGTAATTCACAAACCTGCAGAGTTATAAATGACAGCTATCCTCCAAAAATATATTGAAGTAAGCCTGCGAAGGGGACTTGAAAGCGGGGCAGAATTTCAGGAAAACGATTGCAGGGTTACACTGGAATTGCCCTGAAAGCATAGGAAAAGAGGCACAACGTCGACAATGATGCACTTGGCCAAAAAGGGCGTATGCGTTTTTTCCTGAATATATTCAGGAAAAAACGCATACGCCCTTTTTGGCCAACCAAGCAAGCCTGTAAATGAAATCTGCACTACAATGAAGTCTCACTGCCTCCCGGGCAAAAGGGCCAACTGAAAAAAGTGAAAATCCGGAAAGGTAGGACAGGATATGGAGAACAGGGAGCCTTGTTATGCTGATTGGCAGGATGTAAATTGCCAGCAGCCAACCTGGAGAAGTGTATGGTGTTTCCGGAAACACGTAAGAAACAAAGAAACACAGCCTATGGCACTTCTACTTATGGTCCTATAGCTTACGGAAATTAAAATCAAAAACAGACAGCCACCCCAATATTTGGGACGGCTGTGTTCACAAGAAGCTCGTCTACAGTATCAGGTAAATATCCCAGAAAGCAAAAAATGGATAAAAAAGTTGTGGCACGTAAGTACAATGCAATATCACTCAGAAATGAAATCTGTGTCATCAGGCCCGTAGCGGCATAGTGAGTGGATGCAGGTACGGTGATTCTACGTGAACTACGTCACACAGAAAAAGAAACATCATAAGATATCACTAATACACGGAGTGTAAACTTGACTACACATGAACTGATTTACAAAACAGAACAGAGTCTCAAATTTTAAAAACCAACTAGTGCTTGCTTATGGGAAAAGGTGCGTTGGGGTGCTGCATAAAACCAGAGACTGAAATTAGCACGGATAACTTTCCATAAGCCAAATATGTAATAGACAAGACCTACTCCTTGCTCAACGAAATGGACCCAACACCACATATTCAACGCCTAGGAATATACCTGACTAGGAAGAATCTTAAAACCCATGGATATATATGTCTCTGTAAGAGAATCAAGCGTGTGTACAGCGGCCGAAACACAGCAGTGAAAATCCGATAAATCCCATTATCAAAATAAATTTCGAAAACAAAACACAAAGACAGTGAAATAGAGAGCAATTCTTAAATAATTCACTCAGGGCATGTGATGCAACCGCGATTGACCACATCTACACCCAGAGCTGGTTGAGAAATAAGGCTGGACAGTTCAGGCTGATAGCATTGGTGAGTTTCGGTGAGCAAATGCAGACCCTTTGAAGTCATACTGCATGGTACCCATTCCATGGGTCCCAACTCTCCAGGTTCAAGGCATTCTTCCTCCAGCTAAAACATGCATGGGAAACCCACATTATGGTCCACCGTGTGATTGGGAAACGATTTAAAATGCATCTCAGTTTTCGTATCCTGGTCCTCGGCTTCACCATTCCAGATGCTTTACTAACACTCTCCCCGCTTGGAGAGTCAGTGCCTTTAACCTCCTGTTTGGCACAGCTTGCAATTTCTGTGCAAGATGAACAGGAATAGGGAGAACCAATGAGAGACTAGCTGTAGGTGTCTGCACGGGCAAATGTAACGCTCATTTCCCACCAGGAAGAGGAATTAAACAAAGGCTCAGCATGCCCTGCCGGAAACAGATTAGGCCCTGAAGCCATCCTGCGGTTTTGTTCCCAGCTCACAAGAAAGCGAGTTGAAGAAAGGAGCTCAGGGGCACTGTAATTCACAAACCTGCAGAGTTATAAATGACAGCTATCCTCCAAAAATATATTGAAGTAAGCCTGCGAAGGGGACTTGAAAGCGGGGCAGAATTTCAGGAAAACGATTGCAGGGGGTAGACTGGAATTGCCCTGAAAGCATAGGAAAAGAGGCAGAACGTCGACAATGATGCACTTGGACAAAAAGGGCGTATGCGTTTTTTCCTGAATATATTCAGTAAAAAACGCATACGCCCTTTTTGGCCAACCAAGCAAGCCTGTAAAGGAAATCTGCACTACAATGAAGTCTCACTGCCCCCCGGGCAAAAGGGCCATCTGAAAAAAGTGTAAAATCCAGAAAGGTAGGACAGGATATGGAGAACAGGGAGCCTTGTTATGCTGATTGGCAGGATGTAAATTGCCAGCAGCCACCCTGGAGAAATGTATGGTGTTTCCTGAAACACGTAAGAAACAAAGCAACACAGCCTATGGCACTTCCACTTATGGTCCTATAGCTTACGGAAATTAAAATCAAAAACAGACAGCCACCCCAATATTTGGGACGGCTGTGTTCACAAGAAGCTCGTCTACAGTATCAGGTAAATATCCCAGAAAGCAAAAAATGGATAAAGAAGTTGTGGCACGTACGTACAATGCAATATCACTCAGAAATGAAATCTGTGTCATCAGGCCCGTAGCGGCATAGTGAGTGGATGCAGGTACGGTGATTCTACGTGAACTACGTCACACAGAAAAAGAAACATCATAAGATATCACTAATACACGGAGTGTAAACTTGACTACACATGAACTGATTTACAAAACAGAACAGAGTCTCAAATTTTAAAAACCAACTAGTGCTTGCTTATGGGAAAAGGTGCGTTGGGGTGCTGCATAAAACCAGAGACTGAAATTAGCACGGATAACTTTCCATAAGCCAAATATGTAATAGACAAGACCTACTCCTTGCTCAACGAAATGGACCCAACACCACATATTCAACGCCTAGGAATATACCTGACTAGGAAGAATCTTAAAACCCATGGATATATATGTCTCTGTAAGAGAATCAAGCGTGTGTACAGCGGCCGAAACACAGCAGTGAAAATCCGATAAATCCCATTATCAAAATAAATTTCGAAAACAAAACACAAAGACAGTGAAATAGAGAGCAATTCTTAAATAATTCACTCAGGGCATGTGATGCAACCGCGATTGACCACATCTACACCCAGAGCTGGTTGAGAAATAAGGCTGGACAGTTCAGGCTGATAGCATTGGTGAGTTTCGGTGAGCAAATGCAGACCCTTTGAAGTCATACTGCATGGTACCCATTCCATGGGTCCCAACTCTCCAGGTTCAAGGCATTCTTCCTCCAGCTAAAACATGCATGGGAAACCCACATTATGGTCCACCGTGTGATTGGGAAACGATTTAAAATGCATCTCAGTTTTCGTATCCTGGTCCTCGGCTTCACCATTCCAGATGCTTTACTAACACTCTCCCCGCTTGGAGAGTCAGTGCCTTTAACCTCCTGTTTGGCACAGCTTGCAATTTCTGTGCAAGATGAACAGGAATAGGGAGAACCAATGAGAGACTAGCTGTAGGTGTCTGCACGGGCAAATGTAACGCTCATTTCCCACCAGGAAGAGGAATTAAACAAAGGCTCAGCATGCCCTGCCGGAAACAGATTAGGCCCTGAAGCCATCCTGCGGTTTTGTTCCCAGCTCACAAGAAAGCGAGTTGAAGAAAGGAGCTCAGGGGCACTGTAATTCACAAACCTGCAGAGTTATAAATGACAGCTATCCTCCAAAAATATATTGAAGTAAGCCTGCGAAGGGGACTTGAAAGCGGGGCAGAATTTCAGGAAAACGATTGCAGGGGGTAGACTGGAATTGCCCTGAAAGCATAGGAAAAGAGGCAGAACGTCGACAATGATGCACTTGGACAAAAAGGGCGTATGCGTTTTTTCCTGAATATATTCAGTAAAAAACGCATACGCCCTTTTTGGCCAACCAAGCAAGCCTGTAAAGGAAATCTGCACTACAATGAAGTCTCACTGCCCCCCGGGCAAAAGGGCCATCTGAAAAAAGTGTAAAATCCAGAAAGGTAGGACAGGATATGGAGAACAGGGAGCCTTGTTATGCTGATTGGCAGGATGTAAATTGCCAGCAGCCACCCTGGAGAAATGTATGGTGTTTCCTGAAACACGTAAGAAACAAAGCAACACAGCCTATGGCACTTCCACTTATGGTCCTATAGCTTACGGAAATTAAAATCAAAAACAGACAGCCACCCCAATATTTGGGACGGCTGTGTTCACAAGAAGCTCGTCTACAGTATCAGGTAAATATCCCAGAAAGCAAAAAATGGATAAAGAAGTTGTGGCACGTACGTACAATGCAATATCACTCAGAAATGAAATCTGTGTCATCAGGCCCGTAGCGGCATAGTGAGTGGATGCAGGTACGGTGATTCTACGTGAACTACGTCACACAGAAAAAGAAACATCATAAGATATCACTAATACACGGAATGTAAACTTGACTACACATGAACTGAATTACAAAACAGAACAGGGTCTCAAATTTAGAAAACCAAGGAGTGCTTGCTTATGGGGAAAGGTGCCTTGGGGTGCTGAATAAAACCAGAGACTGAAATTAGCACAGATAACTTTCCATAAGCCAAATATGTAATAAACAAGACCTACTCCTTGCTCAAGGAAATGGACCCAACACCACATATTCAACGCCTAGGAATATACCTGACTAGGAAGAATCTTAAAACCCATGGATATATATGTCTCCGTAAGAGAATCAAGCGTGTGTACAGCGGCCGAAACGCAGCAGTGAAAATCCGATAAATCCCATTATCAAAATAAATTTCGAAAACAAAACACAAAGACAGTGAAATAGAGGGCTATTCTTAAATAATTCACTCAGGGCATGTGATGCAACCGGGATTGACCACATCTACACCCAGAGCTGGTTGAGACATAAGGCTGGACACTTCAGGCTGATAGCATTGGTGAGTTTCGGTGAGCAAATGCAGACCCTTTGAAGTCATACTGCATGGTACCCATTCCATGGGTCCCAACTCTCCAGGTTCAAGGCATTCTTCCTCCAGCTAAAACATGCATGGGAAACCCACATTATGGTCCACCGTGTGATTGGGAAACGATTTAAAATGCATCTCAGTTTTCGTATCCTGGTCCTCGGCTTCACCATTCCAGATGCTTTACTAACACTCTCCCCGCTTGGAGAGTCAGTGCCTTTAACCTCCTGTTTGGCACAGCTTGCAATTTCTGTGCAAGATGAACAGGAATAGGGAGAACCAATGAGAGACTAGCTGTAGGTGTCTGCACGGGCAAATGTAACGCTCATTTCCCACCAGGAAGAGGAATTAAACAAAGGCTCAGCATGCCCTGCCGGAAACAGATTAGGCCCTGAAGCCATCCTGCGGTTTTGTTCCCAGCTCACAAGAAAGCGAGTTGAAGAAAGGAGCTCAGGGGCACTGTAATTCACAAACCTGCAGAGTTATAAATGACAGCTATCCTCCAAAAATATATTGAAGTAAGCCTGCGAAGGGGACTTGAAAGCGGGGCAGAATTTCAGGAAAACGATTGCAGGGGGTAGACTGGAATTGCCCTGAAAGCATAGGAAAAGAGGCAGAACGTCGACAATGATGCACTTGGACAAAAAGGGCGTATGCGTTTTTTCCTGAATATATTCAGTAAAAAACGCATACGCCCTTTTTGGCCAACCAAGCAAGCCTGTAAAGGAAATCTGCACTACAATGAAGTCTCACTGCCCCCCGGGCAAAAGGGCCATCTGAAAAAAGTGTAAAATCCAGAAAGGTAGGACAGGATATGGAGAACAGGGAGCCTTGTTATGCTGATTGGCAGGATGTAAATTGCCAGCAGCCACCCTGGAGAAATGTATGGTGTTTCCTGAAACACGTAAGAAACAAAGCAACACAGCCTATGGCACTTCCACTTATGGTCCTATAGCTTACGGAAATTAAAATCAAAAACAGACAGCCACCCCAATATTTGGGACGGCTGTGTTCACAAGAAGCTCGTCTACAGTATCAGGTAAATATCCCAGAAAGCAAAAAATGGATAAAGAAGTTGTGGCACGTACGTACAATGCAATATCACTCAGAAATGAAATCTGTGTCATCAGGCCCGTAGCGGCATAGTGAGTGGATGCAGGTACGGTGATTCTACGTGAACTACGTCACACAGAAAAAGAAACATCATAAGATATCACTAATACACGGAATGTAAACTTGACTACACATGAACTGAATTACAAAACAGAACAGGGTCTCAAATTTAGAAAACCAAGGAGTGCTTGCTTATGGGGAAAGGTGCCTTGGGGTGCTGAATAAAACCAGAGACTGAAATTAGCACAGATAACTTTCCATAAGCCAAATATGTAATATACAAGACCTACTCCTTGCTCAAGGAAATGGACCCAACACCACATATTCAACGCCTAGGAATATACCTGACTAGGAAGAATCTTAAAACCCATGGATATATATGTCTCCGTAAGAGAATCAAGCGTGTGTACAGCGGCCGAAACGCAGCAGTGAAAATCCGATAAATCCCATTATCAAAATAAATTTCGAAAACAAAACACAAAGACAGTGAAATAGAGGGCTATTCTTAAATAATTCACTCAGGGCATGTGATGCAACCGGGATTGACCACATCTACACCCAGAGCTGGTTGAGACATAAGGCTGGACACTTCAGGCTGATAGCATTGGTGAGTTTCGTTGAGCAAATGCAGACCCTTTGAAGTCATACTGCATGGTACCTATTCCATGGGTCCCAACTCTTCAGGTTCAAGGGATTCTTCCTCCAGCTAAAACATGCATGGGAACACCACAGTATGGTCCACCGTGTGATTGGGAAACGATTTAAAATGCATCTCAGTTTTCGTATCCTGGTCCTCGGGTTCACCATTCCAGATGCTTTACTAACACTCTCCCTGCTTGGAGAGTCAGTGCCTTTAACCTCCTGTTTGGCACAGCTTACAGTTTCTGTGCAAGATGAACAGGAATAGGGAGAACCAATGAGAGACTAGCTGTAGGTGTCTGCACGGGCAAATGTAACGCTCATTTCCCACCAGGAAGAGGAATTAACCAAAGGCTCAGCATGCCCTGCCGGAAAAAGATTAGGGCCTGAAGCAATCCTGCGGTTTTGTGCCCAGCTCAAAAGAAAGCGAGTTGAAGAAAGGAGCTCAGGGGCACTGTAATTCACAAACCTGCAGAGTTATAAATGACAGCTATCCTCCAAAGATATATTGAAGTAAGCCTGCGAAGGGGACTTGAAAGCGGGGCAGAATTTCAGGAAAACGATTGCAGGGGGTAGACTGGAATTCCCTGAAAACATAGGAAAAGAGGCACAACGTCGAAAATGATGCACTTGGCCAAAACGGGCGTATGCGTTTTTTCCTGAATATATTCAGGAAAAAACGCATACGCCCTTTTTGGCCAACCAAGCAAGCCTGTAAAAGAAATCTGCACTACAATGAAGTCTCACTGCCCCCCGGGCAAAAGGGCCATCTGAAAATAGTGTAAAATCCAGAAAGGTAGGACAGGATATGGAGAACAGGGAGCCTTGTTATGCTGATTGGCAGGATGTAAATTGCCAGCAGCCACCCTGGAGAAGTGTATGGAGTTTCCTGAAACACGTAAGAAACAAAGCAACACAGCCTATGGCACTTCCACTTATGGTCCTATAGCTTAAGGAAATTAAAATAAAAAACAGACAGCCACCCCAGTATTTGGGACGGCTGGGTTCACAAGAAGCTCGTCTACAGTATCAGGTAAATATCCCAGAAAGCAAAAAATGGATAAAGAAGTTGTGGCACGTACGTACAATGCAATATCACTCAGCAATAAAATCTGTGTCATCAGGACCGTAGCGGCATAGTGAGTGGATGCAGGTATGGTGATTCTACGTGAACTACGTCACACAGAAAAAGAAACATCATAAGATATCACTAATACACGGAATGTAAAGTTGACTACACATGAACTGAATTACAAAACAGAACAGGGTCTCAAATTTAGAAAACCAACTAGTGCTTGCTTATGGGGAAAGTTGCATTGGGGCGCTGCATAAAACCAGAGACGGAAATTAGCACAGATAACATTCCATAAGCCAAATATGTAATAGACAAGACCTACTCCTTGCTCAACGAAATGGACTCAACACCACATATTCAACGCCTAGGAATATACCTGACTAGGAAGAATCTTAAAACCCATGGATATATATGTCTCCGTAAGAGAATCAAGCGTTTGTACAGCGGCCGAAACGCAGCAGTGAAAATCCGATAAATCCCATTATCAAAATAAATTTCGAAAACAAAACACAAAGACAGTTAAATAGAGAGCAATTCTTAAATAATTCACTCAGGGCATGTGATGCAACCGGGATTGACCACATCTACACCCAGAGCTGGTTGAGACATAAGGCTGGACAGTTCAGGCTGATAGCATTGGTGAGTTTTGGTGAGCAAATGCAGTCCCTTTGAAGTCATACTGCATGGTACCTATTCCATGGGTCCCAACTCTTCAGGTTCAAGGGATTCTTTCTCCAGATAAAACATGCATGGGAAACCCACAGTATGGTCCACCGTGTGATTTGGAAACGATTTAAAATGCATCTCAGTTTTCGTATCCTGTTCCTCGGGTTCACCATTCCAGATGCATTACGAACACTCTCCCTGCTTGGAAAGTCAGTGCCTTTAACCTCCTGTTTGGCACAGCTTGCAATTTCTGTGCAAGATGAACAGGAAAAGGGAGAACCAATGAGAGACTAGCTGTAGGTGTCTGCACGGGCAAATGTAATGCTCATTTCCCACCAGGAAGTGGAATTAACCAAAGGCTCAGCATGCCCTGCCGGAAACAGATTAGGGCCTGAAGCAATCCTGCAGGTTTGTGCCCAGCTCACAAGAAAGCGAGTTGAAGAAAGGAGCTCAGGGGCACTGTAATTCACAAACCTGCAGAGTTATAAATGACAGCTATCCTCCAAAAATATATCGAAGTAAGCCTGCGAAGGGGACTTGAATGCGGGGCAGAATTTCAGGAAAACGATTGCAGGGGGTAGACAGGAATTGCCCTGAAAGCATAGGAAAAGAGGCAGAATTTCGACAATGATGCACTTGGCCAAAAAGGGCGTATGCGTTTTTTCCTGAATATATTCAGGAAAAAACGCATACGCCCTTTTTGGCCAACCAAGCAAACCTGTAAAGGAAATCTGCACTACAATGAAGTCTCACTGCCCCCCGGGCAAAAGGGCCATCTGAAAAAAGTGTAAAATCCAGAAAGGTAGGACAGGATATGGAGAACAGGGAGCCTTGTTATGCTGATTGGCAGGATGTAAATTGCCAGCAGCCACCCTGGAGAAGTGTATGGTGTTTCCTGAAACACATAAGAAACAAAGCAACACAGCCTATGGCACTTCCACTTATGGTCCTATAGCTTACGGAAATTAAAATCAAAAACAGACAGCCACCCCAATATTTGGGACGGCTGTGTTCACAAGTAGCTCGTCTACAGTATCAGGTAAATATCCCAGAAAGCAAAAAATGGATAAAGAAGTTGCGGCACGTACGTACAATGCAATATCACTCAGAAATGAAATCTGTGTCATCAGGCCCGTAGCGGCATAGTGAGTGGATGCAGGTACGGTAATTCTACGTGAACTACGTCACACAGAAAAGGAAACATCATAAGATATCACTAATACACGGAATGTAAACTTGACTACACATGAACTGAATTACAAAACAGAACAGGGTCTCAAATTTAGAAAACCAACTAGTGCTTGCTTATGGGAAAAGGTGCCTTGGGGTGCTGCATAAAACCAGAGACTGAAATTAGCACAGATAACTTTCCATAAGCCAAATATGTAATAGACAAGACCTACTCCTTGCTCAACGAAATGGACCCAACACCACATATTCAACTCCTAGGAATATACCTGACTAGGAAGAATCTTAAAACCCATGGATATATATGTCTCTGTAAGGGAATCAAGCGTGTGTACAGCGGCCGAAACACAGCAGTGAAAATCCGATAAATCCCATTATCAAAATAAATTTCGAAAACAAAACACAAAGACAGTGAAATAGAGAGCAATTCTTAAATAATTCACTCAGGGCATGTGATGCAACCGGGATTGACCACATCTACACCCAGAGCTGGTTGAGACATAAGGCTGGACAGTTCAGGCTGATAGCATTGGTGAGTTTTGGTGAGCAAATGCAGACCCTTTGAAGTCATACTGCATGGTACCCATTCCATGGGTCCCAACTCTCCAGGTTCAAGGCATTCTTCCTCCAGCTAAAACATGCATGGGAAACCCACATTATGGTCCACCGTGTGATTGGGAAACGATTTAAAATGCATCTCAGTTTTCGTATCCTGGTCCTCGGCTTCACCATTCCAGATGCTTTACTAACACTCTCCCCGCTTGGAGAGTCAGTGCCTTTAACCTCCTGTTTGGCACAGCTTGCAATTTCTGTGCAAGATGAACAGGAATAGGGAGAACCAATGAGAGACTAGCTGTAGGTGTCTGCACGGGCAAATGTAACGCTCATTTCCCACCAGGAAGAGGAATTAAACAAAGGCTCAGCGTGCCCTGCTGAAAACAGATTAGGGCCTGAAGCAATCCTGCGGTTTTGTGCCCAGCTCACAAGAAAGCGAGTTGAAGAAAGGAGCTCAGGGGCACTCTAATTCACAAACCTGCAGAGTTATAAATGACAGCTATCTTCCAAAAGTATATTGAAGTAAGCCTGCGAAGGGGACTTGAAAGCGGGGCAGAATTTCAGGAAAACGATTGCAGGGGGTACACTGGAATTGCCCTGAAAGCATAGGAAAAGAGGCACAACGTCGACAATGATGAACTTGGCCAAAAAGGGCGTATGCGTTTTTTCCTGAATATATTCAGGAAAAAACGCATACGCACTTTTTGGCCAACCAAGCAAGCCTGTGATTGAAATCTGCACTACAATGAAGTCTCACTGCCCCCCGGGCAAAAGGGCCATCTGAAAAAAGTGAAAATCCGGAAAGGTAGGACAGGATATGGAGAACAGGGAGCCTTGTTATGCTGATTGGCAGGATGTAAATTGCCAGCAGCCACCCTGGAGAAGTGTATGGTGTTTCCTGCAACACGTAATAAACAAAGCAACACAGCCTATGGCACTTCCACTTATGGTCCTATAGCTTACGGAAATTAAAATCAAAAACAGAGAGCCACCCCAATATTTGGGACGGCTGTGTTCACAAGAAGCTCGTCTACAGTATTAGGTAAATATCCCAGAAAGCAAAAAATGGATAAAGAAGTTGTGGCACGTACGTACAATGCAATATCACTCAGAAATGAAATCTGTGTCATCAGGCCCGTAGCGGCATAGTGAGTGGATGCAGGTACGGTGATTCTACGTGAACTACGTCACACAGAAAAAGAAACATCATAAGATATCACTAATACACGGAATGTAAACTTGACTACACATGAACTGAATTACAAAACAGAACAGGGTCTCAAATTTAGAAAACCAACTAGTGCTTGCTTATGGGAAAAGGTGCCTTGGGGTGCTGCATAAAACCAGAGACTGAAATTAGCACAGATAACTTTCAGTAAGCCAAATATGTAATACACATGACCTACTCCTTGCTCAACGAAATGGACCCAACACCACATATTCAACGCCTAGGAATATACCTGACTAGGAAGAATCTTAAAACCCATGGATATATATGTCTCTGTAAGAGAAACAAGCGTGTGTACAGCGGCCGAAACACAGCAGTGAAAATCCGATAAATCCCATTATCAAAATAAATTTCGAAAACAAAACACAAAGACAGTGAAATAGAGAGCAATTCTTAAATAATTCACTCAGTGCATGTGATGCAACCGGGATTGACCACATCTACACCCAGAGCTGGTTGAGACATAAGGCTGGACACTTCAGGCTGATAGCATTGGTGAGTTTCGGTGAGCAAATGCAGACCCTTTGAAGTCATACTGCATGGTACCCATTCCATGGGTCCCAACTCGCAAGGTTCAAGGCATTCTTCCTCTAGCTAAAACATGCAAGGGAAACCCACATTATGGTCCACCGTGTGATTGGGAAACGATTTAAAATGCATCTCAGTTTTCGTATCCTGGTCCTCGGCTTCACCATTCCAGATGCTTTATTAACACTCTCCCCACTTGGAGAGTCAGTGCCTTTAACCTCCTGTTTGGCACAGCTTGCAATTTCTGTGCAAGATGAACAGGAATAGGGAGAACCAATGAGAGACTAGCTGTAGGTGTCTGCACGGGCAAATGTAACGCTCATTTCCCACCAGGAAGAGGAATTAAACAAAGGATCAGCGTGCCCTGCTGAAAACAGATTAGGGCCTGAAGCAATCCTGCGGTTTTGTGCCCAGCTCACAAGAAAGGGAGTTGAAGAAAGGAGCTCAGGGGCACTGTAATTCACAAACCTACAGAGTTATAAATGACAGCTATCCTCCAAAAATATATTGAAGTAAGACTGCGAAGGGCACTTGAAAGCAGGGCAGAATTTCAGGAAAACGATTGCAGGGGGTAGACTGGAATTGCCCTGAAAGCATAGGAAAAGAGGCACAACGTCGAAAATGATGCACTTGGCCAAAAAGGGCATATGCGTTTTTTCCTGTATATATTCAGGAAAAAACGCATACGCCCTTTTTGGCCAACCAAGCAAGCCTGTAAAGGAAATCTGCACTACAATGATGTCTGACTGCCCGCCGGGCAAAAGGGCCATCTGAAAAAAGTGTAAAATCCAGAAAGGTAGGACAGGATATGGAGAACAGGGAGCCTTGTTATGCTGATTGGCAGGATGTAAATTGCCAGCAGCAACCCTGGAGAAGTGTATGGATTTTCCTGAAACACGTAAGAAACAAAGCAACACAGCCTATGGCACTTCCACTTATGGTCCTATAGCTTAAGGAAACTAAAATCAAAAACAGACAGCCACCCCAGTATTTGGGACGGCTGGGTTCACAAGAAGCTCGTCTACAGTATCAGGTAAATATCCCAGAAAGCAAAAAATGGATAAAGAAGTTGTGGCACGTACGTACAATGCAATATCACTCAGCAATGAAATCTGTGTCATCAGGCCCGTAGCGGCATAGTGAGTGGATGCAGGTACGGTGATTCTACGTGAATTACGTCACACAGAAAAAGAAACATCATAAGATATCACTAATACACGGAATGTAAACTTGACTACACATGAACTGAATTACAAAACAGAACAGGGTCTCAAATTTAGAAAACCAACTAGTGCTTGATTATGGGGAAAGGTGCCTTGGGGTGCTGCATAAAACCAGAGACTGAAATTAGCACAGATATTTCCATAAGGCAAATATGTAATAGACAAGACCTACTCCTTGCTCAACGAAATGGACCCAACACCACATATTCAACGCCTAGGAATATACCTGACTAGGAAGAATCTTAAAACCCATGGATATATATGTCTCCGTAAGAGAATCCAGCATGTGTACAGCGGCCGAAAGGCAGCAGTGAAAATCCGATAAATCCCTTTATCAAAATAAATTTCGAAAACAAAACACAAAGAGAGTGAAATAGAGAGCAATTCTTAAATAATTCACTCAGGGCATGTGATGCAACCGGGATTGACCACATCTACACCCAGAGCTGGTAGAGACATAAGGCTGGACAGTTCAGGCTGATAGCATTGGTGAGTTTCGGTGAGCAAATGCAGACCCTTTGAAGTCATACTGCATGGTACCCATTCCATGAGTCCCAACTCTCCAGGTTCAAGGGATTCTTCCTCCAGCTAAAACATGCATGGGAAAACCAGAGTATCGTCCACAGTGTGATTGGGAAACGATTTAAAATGCATCTCAGTTTTCGTATCCTGGTCCTCGGGTTCACCATTCCAGATGCTTTACTAACACTCTCCCTGCTTGGAGAGTCAGTGCCTTTAACCTCCTGTTTGGCACAGCTTACAGTTTCTGTGCAAGATGAACAGGAATAGGGAGAACCAATGAGAGACTAGCTGTAGGTGTCTGCACGGGCAAATGTAACGCTCATTTCCCACCAGGAAGAGGAATTAACCAAAGGCTCAGCATGCCCTGCCGGAAAAAGATTAGGGCCTGAAGCAATCCTGCGGTTTTGTGCCCAGCTCAAAAGAAAGCGAGTTGAAGAAAGGAGCTCAGGGGCACTGTAATTCACAAACCTGCAGAGTTATAAATGACAGCTATCCTCCAAAAATATATTGAAGTAAGCCTGCGTAGGGGACTTGAAAGCGGGGCAGAATTTCAGGAAAACGATTGCAGGGGGTAGACTGGAATTGCCCTGAAAACATAGGAAAAGAGGCACAACGTCGACAATGATGCACTTGGCCAAAACGGGCGTATGCGTTTTTTCCTGAATATATTCAGGAAAAAACGCATATGCCCTTTTTGGCCAACCAAGCAAGCCTGTAAAAGAAATCTGCACTACAATGAAGTCTCACTGCCCCCCGGGCAAAAGGGCCATCTGAAAAAAGTGTAAAATCCAGAAAGGTAGGACAGGATATGGAGAACAGGGAGCCTTGTTATGCTGATTGGTAGGATGTCAATTGCCAGCAGCCACCCTGGAGAAGTGTATGGTGTTTCCTGCAACACGTAAGAAACAAAGCAACACAGCCTATGGCACTTCCACTTATGGTCCTATAGCTGACGTAAATTAAAATCAAAACAGACAGCCACCCCAATATTTGGGACGGCTGTGTTCAAAAGAAGCTCGTCTACAGTATTAGGTAAATATCTCAGAAAGCAAAAAATGGATAAAGAAGTTGTGGCACGTACGTACAATGCAATATCACTCAGAAATGAAATCTGTGTCATCAGGCCCGTAGTGGCATAGTGAGTGGATGCAGGTACGGTGATTCTACGTGAACTACGTCACACAGAAAAAGAAACATCATAAGATATCACTAATACACGGAATGTAAACTTCACTACACATGAACTGAATTACAAAACAGAACAGGGTCTCAAATTTAGAAAACCAACTAGTGCTTGCTTATGGGAAAAGGTGCCTTGGGGTGCTGCATAAAACCAGAGACTGAAATTACCACAGATAACTTTCCATAAGCCAAATATGTAATAGACAAGACCTACTCCTTGCTCAACGAAATGGACCCAACACCACATATTCAACGCCTAGGAATATACCTGACTAGGAAGAATCTTAAAACCCATGGATATATATGTCTCTGTAAGGGAATCAAGCATGTGTACAGTGGCCGAAACACAGCAGTGAAAATCCGATAAATCCCATTATCAAAATAAATTTCGAAAACAAAACACAAAGACAGTGAAATAGAGAGCAATTCTTAAATAATTCACTCAGGGCATGTGATGCAACCGGGATTGACCACATCTACACCCAGAGCTGGTTGAGACATAAGGCTGGACAGTTCAGGCTGATAGCATTGGTGAGTTTTGGTGAGCAAATGCAGACCCTTTGAAGTCATACTGCATGGTACCCATTCCATGGGTCCCAACTCTCCAGGTTCAAGGCATTCTTCCTCCAGCTAAAACATGCATGGGAAACCCACATTATGGTTCACCGTGTGATTGGGAAACGATTTAAAATGCATCTCAGTTTTCATATCCTGGTCCTCGGCTTCACCATTCCAGATGCTTTACTAACACTCTCCCCGCTTGGAGAGTCAGTGCCTTTAACCTCCAGTTTGGCACAGCTTGCAATTTCTGTGCAAGATGAACAGGAATAGGGAGAACCAATGAGAGACCAGCTGTAGGTGTCTGCAAGGGCAAATGTAACGCTCATTTCCCACCAGGAAGATGAATTAAACAAAGGCTCAGCGTGCCCTGCTGAAAAGAGATTAGGGCCTGAAGCAATCCTGCGGTTTTGTGCCCAGCTCACAAGAAAGCGAGTTGAAGAAAGGAGCTCAGGGGCACTGTAATTCACAAACCTGCAGAGTTATAAATGACAGCTATCTTCCAAAAGTATATTGACGTAAGCCTGCGAAGGGGACTTGAAAGCGGGGCAGAATTTCAGGAAAACGATTGCAGGGGGTACACTGGAATTGCCCTGAAAGCATAGGAAAAGAGGCACAACGTCGACAATGATGCACTTGGCCAAAAAGGGCGTATGCGTTTTTTCCTGAATATATTCATGAAAAAACGCATACGCCCTTTTTCGCCAACCAAGCAAGCCTGTAATTGAAATCTGCACTACAATGAAGTCTCACTGCCCCCCGGCAAAAGGGCCATCTGAAAAAAGTGAAAATTCGGAAAGGTAGGACAGGATATGGAGAACAGGGAGCCTTGTTATGCTGATTGGCAGGATGTAAATTGCCAGCAGCCACCCTGGAGAAGTGTATGGTGTTTCCTGCAACACGTAAGAAACAAAGCAACACAGCCTATGGCACTTCCACTTATGGTCGTATAGCTTACGGAAATTAAAATCAAAAACAGACAGCAACCACAATATTTGGGACGGCTGTGTTCACAAGAAGCTCGTCTACAGTATAAGGTAAATATCCCAGAAAGCAAAAAATGGATAAAGAAGTTGTGGCACGAAAGTACAATGCAATATCACTTAGAAATGAAATCTGTGTCATCAGGCCCGTAGCGGCATAGTGAGTGGATGCAGGTACGGTGATTCTACGTGAACTACGTCACACAGAAAAAGAAACATCATAAGATATCACTAATACACGGAATGTAAACTTGACTACACATGAACTGAATTACAAAACAGAACAGGGTCTCAAATTTAGAAAACCAACTAGTGCTTGCTTATGGGAAAAGGTGCCTTGGGGTGCTGCATAAAACCAGAGACTGAAATTAGCACAGATAACTTTCAGTAAGCCAAATATGTAATACACAAGACCTACTCCTTGCTCAACGAAATGGACCCAACACCACATATTCAACGCCTAGGAATATACCTGACTAGGAAGAATCTTAAAACCCATGGATATATATGTCTCTGTAAGAGAATCAAGCGTGTGTACAGCGGCCGAAACACAGCAGTGAAAATCCGATAAATCCCATTATCAAAATAAATTTCGAAAACAAAACACAAAGACAGTGAAATAGAGAGCAATTCTTAAATAATTCACTCAGTGCATGTGATGCAACCGGGATTGACCACATCTACACCCAGAGCTGGTTGAGACATAAGCCTGGACAGTTCAGGCTGATAGCATTGGTGAGTTTCGGTGAGCAAATGCAGACCCTTTGAAGTCATACTGCATGGTACCCAATCCATGGGTCCCAACTCGCCAGGTTCAAGGCATTCTTCCTCCAGCTAAAACATGCAAGGGAAACCCACATTATGTTCCACCGTGTGATTGGGAAACGATTTAAAATGCATCTCAGTTTTCGTATCCTGGTCCTCGGCTTCACCATTCCAGATGCTTTACTAACAATCTCCCCGCTTGGAGAGTCAGTGCCTTTAACCTCCTGTTTGGCACAGCTTGCAATTTCTGTGCAAGATGAACAGGAATAGGGAGAACCAATGAGAGACTAGCTGTAGGTGTCTGCACGGGCAAATGTAACGCTCATTTCCCACCAGGAAGAGGAATTAAACAAAGGCTAAGCGTGCCCTGCTGAAAACAGATTAGGGCCTGAAGCAATCCTGCGGTTTTGTGCCCAGCTCACAAGAAAGGGAGTTGAAGAAAGGAGCTCAGGGGCACTGTAATTCACAAACCTACAGAGTTATAAATGACAGCTATCCTCCAAAAATATATTGAAGTAAGACTGCGAAGGGGACTTGAAAGCGGGGCAGAATTTCAGGGAAACGATTGCAGGGGGTAGACTAGAATTGCCCTGAAAGCATAGGAAAAGAGGCACAACGTCGAAAATGATGCACTTGGCCAAAAAGGGCATATGCGTTTTTTCCTGAATATATTCAGGAAAAAACGCATACGCCCTTTTTGGCCAACCAAGCAAGCCTGTAAAGGAAATCTGCACTACAATGATGTCTGACTGCCCGCCGGGCAAAAGGGCCATCTGAAAAAAGTGTAAAATCCAGAAAGGTAGGACAGGATATGGAGAACAGGGAGCCTTGTTATGCTGATTGGCAGGATGAAATTTGCCAGCAGCAACCCTGGAGAAGTGTATGGAGTTTCCTGAAACACGTAAGAAACAAAGCAACACAGCCTATGGCACTTCCACTTATGGTCCTATAGCTTAAGGAAATTAAAATAAAAAACAGACAGCCACCCCAGTATTTGGGAAGGCTGGGTTGACAAGAAGCTCGTCTACAGTATCAGGTAAATATCCCAGAATGCAAAAGATGGATAAAGAAATTGTGGCACGTACGTACAATGCAATATCACTCAGCAATGAAATCTGTGTCATCAGGACCATAGCGGCATAGTGAGTGGATGCAAGTATGGTGATTCTACGTGAACTACGTCACACAGAAAAAGAAACATCATAAGATATCACTAATACACGGAATGTAAACTTGACTACACATGAACTGAATTACAAAACAGAACAGGGTCTCAAATTTAGAAAACCAACTAGTGCTTGCTTATGGGGAAAGTTGCGTTGGGGCGCTGCATAAAACCAGAGACTGAAATTAGCACAGATAACATTCCATAAGCCAAATATGTAATAGACAAGACCTACTCCTTGCTCAGCGAAATGGACTCAACACCACATATTCAACGCCTAGGAATATACCTGACTAGGAAGAATCTTAAAACCCATGGATATATATGTCTCCGTAAGAGAATCAAGCGTGTGTACAGCGGCCGAAACGCAGCAGTGAAAATCCGATAAATCCCATTATCAAAATAAATTTCGAAAACAAAACACAAAGACAGTTAAATAGAGAGCAATTCTTAAATAATTCACTCAGGGCATGTGATGCAACCGGGATTGACCACATCTACACCCAGAGCTGGTTGAGACATAAGGCTGGACACTTCAGGCTGATAGCATTGGTGAGTTTCGGTGAGCAAATGCAGACCCTTTGAAGTCATACTGCATGGTACCTATTCCATGGGTCCCAACTCTTCAGGTTCAAGGGATTCTTCCTCCAGCTAAAACATGCATGGGAAACCCACAGTATGGTCCACCATGTGATTGGGAAACGATTTAAAATGCATCTCAGTTTTCGTATCCTGGTCCTCGGTTTCACCATTCCAGATGCTTTACTAACACTCTCCCTGCTTGGAGAGTCAGTGCCTTTAACCTCCTGTTTGGCACAGCTTACAGTTTCTGTGCAAGATGAACAGGAATAGGGAGAACCAATGAGAGACTAGCTGTAGGTGTCTGCACGGGCAAATGTAATGCTCATTTCCCACCAGGAAGAGGAATTAACCAAAGGCTCAGCATGCCCTGCCGGAAAAAGATTAGGGCCTGAAGCAATCCTGCGGTTTTGTGCCCAGCTCAAAAGAAAGCGAGTTGAAGAAAGGAGCTCAGGGGCACTGTAATTCACAAACCTGCAGAGTTATAAATGACAGCTATCCTCCAAAGATATATTGAAGTAAGCCTGCGAAGGGGACTTGAAAGCGGGGCAGAATTTCAGGAAAACGATTGCAGGGGGTAGACTGGAATTGCCCTGAAAACATAGGAAAAGAGGCACAACGTCGACAATGATGCACTTGGCCAAAACGGGCGTATGCGTTTTTTCCTGAATATATTCAGGAAAAAACGCATACGCCCTTTTTGGCCAACCAAGCAAGCCTGTAAAAGAAATCTGCACTACAATGAAGTCTCACTGCCCCCCGGGCAAAAGGGCCATCTGAAAAAAGTGTAAAATCCAGAAAGGTAGGACAGGATATGGAGAACAGGGAGCCTTGTTATGCTGATTGGCAGGATGTCAATTGCCAGCAGCCACCCTGGAGAAGTGTATGGTGTTTCCTGCAACACATAAGAAAAAAAGCAACACAGCCTATGGCACTTCCACTTATGGTCCTATAGCTTACGTAAATTAAAATCAAAAACAGACAGCCACAGCAATATTTGGGACGGCTGTGTTCACAAGAAGCTCGTCTACAGTATTAGGTAAATATCCCAGAAAACAAAAAATGGATAAAGAAGTTGTGGCACGTACGTACAATGCAATATCACTCAGCAATGAAATCTGTGTCATCAGGCCCGTAGCGGCATAGTGAGTGGATGCAGGTACGGTGATTCTACGTGAACTACATCACACAGAAAAAGAAACATCATAAGATATCACTAATACACGGAATGTAAACTTGACTACACATGAACTGAATTACAAAACAGAACAGGGTCTCAAATTTAGAAAACCAACTAGTGCTTGCTTATGGGGAAAGGTGCGTTGGGGTGCTGCATAAAACCAGAGACTGAAATTAGCACAGATAACATTCCATAAGCCAAATATGTAATAGATAAGACCTACTCCTTGCTCAACGAAATGCACTCAACACCACATATTCAACGCCTAGGAATATACCTGACTAGGAAGAATCTTAAAACCCATGGATTTATATGTCTCCGTAAGAGAATCAAGCGTGTGCACAGCGGCATAAACGCAGCAGTGAAAATCCAATAAATCCCATTATCAAAATAAATTTCGAAAACAAAACACAAAGACAGTGAAATAGAGAGCAATTCTTAAATAATTCACTCAGGGCATGTGATGCAACCGGGATTGACCACATCTACACCCAGAGCTGGTTGAGACATAAGGATGGACACTTCAGGCTGATAGCATTGGTGAGTTTCGGTGAGCAAATGCAGACCCTTTGAAGTCATACTGCATGGTACCTATTCCATGGGTCCCAACTCTTCAGGTTCAAGGGATTCTTCCTCCAGCTAAAACATGCATGGGAAACCCACAGTATGGTCCACCGTGTGATTGGGAAACGATTTAAAATGCATCTCAGTTTTCGTATCCTGGTCCTCGGTTTCACCATTCCAGATGCTTTACTAACACTCTCCCTGCTTGGAGAGTCAGTGCCTTTAACCTCCTGTTTGGCACAGCTTACAGTTTCTGTGCAAGATGAACAGGAATAGGGAGAACCAATGAGAGACTAGCTGTAGGTGTCTGCACGGGCAAATGTAACGCTCATTTCCCACCAGGAAGAGGAATTAACCAAAGGCTCAGCATGCCCTGCCGGAAAAAGATTAGGGCCTGAAGCAATCCTGCGGTTTTGTGCCCAGCTCAAAAGAAAGCGAGTTGAAGAAAGGAGCTCAGGGGCACTGTAATTCACAAACCTGCAGAGTTATAAATGACAGCTATCCTCCAAAGATATATTGAAGTAAGCCTGCGAAGGGAACTTGAAAGCGGGGCAGAATTTCAGGAAAACGATTGCAGGGGGTAGACTGGAATTGCCCTGAAAACATAGGAAAAGAGGCACAACGTCGACAATGATGCACTTGGCCAAAAGGGGCGTAGGCGTTTTTTCCTGAATATATACAGGAAAAAACGCATACGCCCTTTTTGGCCAACCAAGCAAGCCTGTAAAAGAAATCTGCACTACAATGAAGTCTCACTGCCCCCCGGGCAAAAGGGCCATCTGAAAAAAGTGTAAAATCCAGAAAGGTAGGACAGGATATGGAGAACAGGGAGCCTTGTTATGCTGATTAGCAGGATGTAAATTGCCAGCAGCCACCCTGGAGAAGTGTATGGTGTTTCCTGCAACACGTAAGAAAAAAAGCAACACAGCCTATGGCACTTCCACTTATGGTCCTATAGCTTACGTAAATTAAAATCAAAAACAGACAGCCACCCCAATATTTGGGACGGCTGTGTTCACAAGAAGCTCGTCTACAGTATTAGGTAAATATCCCAGAAAACAAAAAATGGATAAAGAAGTTGTGGCACGTACGTACAATGCAATATCACTCAGCAATGAAATCTGTGTCATCAGGCCCGTAGCGGCATAGTGAGTGGATGCAGGTACGGTGATTCTACGTGAACTACGTCACACAGAAAAAGAAACATCATAAGATATCACTAATACACGGAATGTAAACTTGACTACACATGAACTGAATTACAAAACAGAACAGGGTCTCAAATTTAGAAAACCAACTAGTGCTTGCTTATGGGGAAAGGTGCGTTGGGGTGCTGCATAAAACCAGAGACTGAAATTAGCACAGATAACATTCCATAAGCCAAATATGTAATAGATAAGACCTACTCCTTGCTCAACGAAATGCACTCAACACCACATATACAACGCCTAGGAATATACCTGACTAGGAAGAATCTTAAAACCCATGGATTTATATGTCTCCGTAAGAGAATCAAGCGTGTGCACAGCGGCATAAACGCAGCAGTGAAAATCCAATAAATCCCATTATCAAAATAAATTTCGAAAACAAAACACAAAGACAGTGAAATAGAGAGCAATTCTTAAATAATTCACTCAGGGCATGTGATGCAACCGGGATTGACCACATCTACACCCAGAGCTGGTTGAGACATAAGGATGGACACTTCAGGCTGATAGCATTGGTGAGTTTCGGTGAGCAAATGCAGACCCTTTGAAGTCATACTGCATGGTACCTATTCCATGGGTCCCAACTCTTCAGGTTCAAGGGATTCTTCCTCCAGCTAAAACATGCATGGGAAACCCACAGTATGGTCCACCGTGTGATTGGGAAACGATTTAAAATGCATCTCAGTTTTCGTATCCTGGTCCTCGGTTTCACCATTCCAGATGCTTTACTAACACTCTCCCTGCTTAGAGAGTCAGTGCCTTTAACCTCCTGTTTGGCACAGCTTACAGTTTCTGTGCAAGATGAACAGGAATAGGGAGAACCAATGAGAGACTAGCTGTAGGTGTCTGCACGGGCAAATGTAACGCTCATTTCCCACCAGGAAGAGGAATTAACCAAAGGCTCAGCATGCCCTGCCGGAAAAAGATTAGGGCCTGAAGCAATCCTGCGGTTTTGTGCCCAGCTCAAAAGAAAGCGAGTTGAAGAAAGGAGCTCAGGGGCACTGTAATTCACAAACCTGCAGAGTTATAAATGACAGCTATCCTCCAAAGATATATTGAAGTAAGCCTGCGAAGGGGACTTGAAAGCGGGGCAGAATTTCAGGAAAACGATTGCAGGGGGTAGACTGGAATTGCCCTGAAAACATAGGAAAAGAGGCACAACGTCGACAATGATGCACTTGGCCAAAACGGGCGTAGGCGTTTTTTCCTGAATATATACAGGAAAAAACGCATACGCCCTTTTTGGCCAACCAAGCAAGCCTGTAAAAGAAATCTGCACTACAATGAAGTCTCACTGCCCCCCGGGCAAAAGGGCCATCTGAAAAAAGTGTAAAATCCAGAAAGGTAGGACAGGATATGGAGAACAGGGAGCCTTGTTATGCTGATTAGCAGGATGTAAATTGCCAGCAGCCACCCTGGAGAAGTGTATGGTGTTTCCTGCAACACGTAAGAAAAAAAGCAACACAGCCTATGGCACTTCCACTTATGGTCCTATAGCTTACGTAAATTAAAATCAAAAACAGACAGCCACCCCAATATTTGGGACGGCTGTGTTCACAAGAAGCTCGTCTACAGTATTAGGTAAATATCCCAGAAAACAAAAAATGGATAAAGAAGTTGTGGCACGTACGTACAATGCAATATCACTCAGCAATGAAATCTGTGTCATCAGGCCCGTAGCGGCATAGTGAGTGGATGCAGGTACGGTGATTCTACGTGAACTACGTCACACAGAAAAAGAAACATCATAAGATATCACTAATACACGGAATGTAAACTTGACTACACATGAACTGAATTACAAAACAGAACAGGGTCTCAAATTTAGAAAACCAACTAGTGCTTGCTTATGGGGAAAGGTGCGTTGGGGTGCTGCATAAAACCAGAGACTGAAATTAGCACAGATAACATTCCATAAGCCAAATATGTAATAGATAAGACCTACTCCTTGCTCAACGAAATGCACTCAACACCACATATTCAACGCCTAGGAATATACCTGACTAGGAAGAATCTTAAAACCCATGGATTTATATGTCTCCGTAAGAGAATCAAGCGTGTGCACAGCGGCATAAACGCAGCAGTGAAAATCCAATAAATCCAATTATCAAAATAAATTTCAAAATCAAAACACAAAGAGACTGAAATAGAGAGCAATTCTTAAATAATTCACTCAGAGCATGTGATGCAACCGGGATTGACCACATCTACACCCAGAGCTGGTTGAGACATAAGGCTGGACACTTCAGGCTGATAGCATTGGTGAGTTTCGGTGAGCAAATGCAGACCCTTTGAAGTCATACTGCATGGTACCTATTCCATGGGTCCCAATTCTTCGGGTTCAAGGGATTCTTCCTCCAGCTAAAACATGCATGGGAAACCCACAGTATGGTCCACCGTGGGATTGGGAAACGATTTAAAATGCATCTCAGTTTTCGTATCCTGGTCCTCGGGTTCACCATTCCAGATGCTTTACTAACAGTCTCCCTGCTTGGAGAGTCAGTGCCTTTAACCTCCTGTTTGGCACAGCTTGCAATTTCTGTGCAAGATGAACAGGAATAGGGAGAACCAATGAGAGACTAGCTGTAGGTGTCTGCACAGGCAAATATAACGGTCATTTCCCACCAGGAAGAGGAATTAACCAAAGGCTCAGTGTGCCCTGGGGAAACAGATTAGGGCCTGAAGCAATCCTGCGGTTTTGTGCCCAGCTCACAAGAAAGCGCGTTGAAGAAAGGAGCTCAGGTGCACTGTAATTCACAAACTTGCAGAGTTATAAATGACAGCTATCCTCCAAAAATATATTGAAGAAAGCCTGCGAAGGGGACTTGAAAGCGGGGCAGAATTTCAGGAAAACGATTGCAGGGGGTAGACTGGAATTGCCCTGAAAGCATAGGAAAAGAGGCAGAACGTCGACAATGATGCACTTGGCCAAAAAGGGCGTATGCGTTTTTTCCTGAATATATTCAGGAAAACACGCATACGCCCTTTTTGGCAAACCAAGCAAGCCTGTAAAGGTAATCTGCACTACAATGAAGTCTCACTGCCCCCCGGGCAAAAGGGCCATCTGAAAAAAGTGTAAAATCCAGAAAGATAGGACAGGATATGGAGAACAGGGTGCCTAGTTATGCTGATTGGCAGGATGTAAATTGCCAGCAGCCACCCTGGAGAAGTGTATGGTGTTTCCTGAAACACGTAAGAAACAAAGCAACACAGCCTATGGTACTTCCACTTATGGTCCTATAGCTTACGGAAATTAAAATCAAAAACAGACAGCCACCCCAATATTTGGGACGGCTGTGTTCACAAGAAGCTCGTCTACAGTATCAGGTAAATATCCCAGAAAGCAAAAAATGGATAAAGAAGTTGTGGCACGTACGTGCAATGCAATATCACTCAGCAATGAAATCTGTGTCATCAGGCCCGTAGCGGCATAGTGAATGGATGCATGTACGGTGATTCTACGTGAACTACGTCACACAGAAAAAGAAACATCATAAGATATCACTGATACACGGAATGTAAACTTGACTACACATGAACTGAATTACAAAACAGAACAGGGTCTCAAATTTAGGAAACCAACTAGTGCTTGCTTATGGGGAAAGGTGCCTTGGGGTGCTGCATAAAACCAGAGACTGAAATTAGCACAGATAACATTCCATAAGCCAAATATGTAATAGACATGACCTACTCCTTGCTCAACGAAATGGACCCAACACCACATATTCAACGCCTAGGAATATACCTGACTAGTAAGAATCTTAAAACCCATGGATATACATGTCTCCGTAAGAGAATCAAGCATGTGTACAGCGGCCAAAACGCAGCAGTGAAAATCCGATAAATCCCAATATCAAAATAAATTTCGAAAACAAAACACAAAGACAGTGAAATAGAGAGCAATTCTTAAATAATTCACTCAGGGCATGTGATGCAACCGGGATTGACCACATCTACACCTAGAGCTGGTTGAGACAAAAGGCTGGACACTTCAGGCTGATAGCATTGGTGAGGTTCGCTGAGCAAATGCAGACCCTTTTAAGTCATACTGCTTGGTACCTATTCCATGGGTCCCAATTCTTCGGGTTCAAGGGATTCTTCCTCCAGCTAAAACATGCATGGAAACCCACAGTATGGTCCACCGTGTGACTGGGAAACGATTTAAAATGCATCTCAGTTTTTGTATCCTGGTCCTCGGGTTCACCATTCCAGATGCTTTACTAACACTCTCCCTGCTTGGAGAGTCAGTGCCTTTAACCTCCTGTTTGGCACAGCTTGCAATTTCTGTGCAAGATGAACAGGAATAGGGAGATTCAATGAGAGACTAGCTATAGGTGTCTGCACGGGCAAATGTAACGCTCATTTCCCACCAGGAAGAGGAATTAACCAAAGGCTCAGTATGCCCTGCCGGAAACAGATTAGGGCCTGAAGCAATCCTGCCGTTTTGTGCCCAGCTCACAAGAAAGCGAGATGAAGAAAGGAGCTCAGGGGCACTGTAATTCACAAACCTGCAGAGTTATAAATGACAGCTATCCTCCAAAAATATATTGAAGTAAGCCTGCGAAGGGGACTTGAAATCGGGGCAGAATTTCAGGAAAACGATTGCAGGGGGTAGACTGGAATTGCCCTGAAAGCATAGGAAAAGAGGCACAACGTCGACAATGATGCACTTGGTCAAAAATGGGGTATGCGTTTTTGCCTGAATATATTCAGGAAAAAACGCATACGCCCTTTTTGGCCAACCAAGCAAGCCTGTAAAGGAAATCTGCACTACAATGAAGTCTCACTGCCCCCCGGGCAAAAGGGCCATCTGAAAAAAGTGTAAAATCCAGAATGGTAGGACAGGATATGGAGAACAGGAAGCCTTGTTATCCTGATTGGCAGGATGTAAATTGCCAGCAGTCACCCTGGAGAAGTGTATGGTGTTTCCTGAAACACGTAAGAAACAAAGCAACACAGCCTATGGCACTTCCACTTATGGTCCTATAGCTTACGGAAATTAAAACCAAAAACAGACAGCCACCCCAATATTTGGGACGGCTGTGTTCACAAGAAGCTCGTCTACAGTATCAGGTAAATATCCCAGAAATCAAAAAACGGATAAAGAAGTTGTGGCACGTACGTACAATGCAATATCACTCAGCAATGAAATCTGTGTCATCAGGCCCGTAGCGGCATAGTGAGTGGATGCAGGTACGGTGATTCTTCGTGAACTACGTCACACAGAAAAAGAAACATCATAAGATATCACTAATACACGGAATGTAAACTTGACTACACATGAACTGAATTACAAAACAGAACAGGGTCTCAAATTTAGAAAACCAACTAGTGCTTGCTTATGGGGAAAGGTGCGTTGGGGTGCTGCATAAAACTAGAGACTGAAATTAGCACAGATAACTTTCCATAAGCCAAATATGTACTAGACAAGACCTACTCCTTGCTCAACGAAATGGACCGAACACCACATATTCAACGCCTAGGAATATACCTGACTAGGAAGAATCTTAAAACCCATGGATATATATGTCTCCTTAAGAGAATCAAGCGTGTGTACAGCGGCCAAAACGCAGCAGTGGAAATCCGATAAATCCCATTATCAAAATAAATTTCGAAAACAAAACACAAAGACAGTGAAATAGAGAGCAATTCTTAAATAATTCACTCAGGGCATGTGATGCAACAGGGATTGACCACATCTACACCCTGAGGTGGTTGAGACATAAGGCTGGACACTTCAGGCTGATAGCATTGGTGAGATTCGGTGAGCAAATGCAGACCCTTTGAAGTCATACTGCATGGTACCCATTCCACGGGTCCCAACTCTCCAGGTTCAAGGGATTCTTCCTCCAGCTAAAACATGCATGGGAAACCCAGAGTATCATCCACCGTGTGATTGGGAAACGATTTAAAATGCATCTCAGTTTTCGTATCCTGGTCCTCGGGTTCACCATTCCAGACGCTTTACTAACACTCTCCCTGCTTGGAGTGTCCGTGCCTTTAACCTCCTCTTTGGCACAGCTTGCAATTTCTGTGCAAGATGAATAGGAATCGGGAGAACCAATGAGTGACTAGCTATAGGTGTCTGCACGGGCAAATGTAACGCTCATTTCCCACCAGGAAGAGGAAGTAACCAAAGGCTCAGCGTGCCCTGCTGAAAACAGATTAGGGCCTGAAGGAATCCTGCGGTTTTGTGCCCAGCTCACAAGAAAGCGAGTTGAAGAAAGGAGCTCGGGGGCACTGTAATTCACAAACCTGCAGAGTTATAAATGACAGCTATTCTCCAAAAATATATTGAAGTAAGCCTGCGAAGGGGACTTGAACGCGGGGCAGAATTTCAGGAAAACGATTGCAGGGGGTAGACTGGAATTGCCCTGAAAGCATAGGAAAAGAGGCAGAACGTCGACAATGATGCACTTGGCCAAAAAGGGCATATGCGTTTTTTCCTGAATATATTCAGGAAAAAAAGCATACGCCCTTTTTGGCCAACCAAGCAAGCCTGTAAAGGAAATCTGCACTACAATGAAGTCTCACTGCCCCCCGGGCAAAAGGGCCATCTGAAAAATGTGTAAAATCCAGAAAGGTAGGACAGGATATGGAGAACAGGGAGCCTTGTTATGCTGATTGGCAGGATGTAAATTGCCAGCAGCCACCCTGGAGAAGTGTATGGTGTTTCCTGAAACACGTAAGAAAGAAAGCAACACAGCCTATGGCACTTCCAATTATGGTCCTATAGCTTACGGAAATTAAAATCAAAAACAGACAGCCACCCCAATATTTGGGACGGCTGTGTTCACAAGAAGCTCGTCTACAGTATCAGGTAAATATCCCAGAAAGCAAAAAATGGATAAAGAGGTTGTGCCACGTACGTGCAATGCAATATCACTCAGCAATGAAATCTGTGTCATCAGGCCCGTAGCGGCATAGTGAGAGGATGCAGGTATGGTGATTCTACGTGAACTACGTCACAGAGAAAAAGAAACATCATAAGATATCACTAATACACGGAATGTAAACTTGACTACACATGAACTGAATTACAAAACAGAACAGGGTCTCAAATTTAGAAAACCAACTAGTGCTTGCTTATGGGGAAAGGTGCCTTGGGGTGCTGCATAAAACCAGAGACTGAAATTAGCACAGATAACATTCCATAAGCCAAATATGTAATAGACAAGACCTACTCCTTGCTCAACGAAATGGACTCAACACCACATATTCAACGCCTAGGAATATACCTGACTAGGAAGAATCTTAAAACCCATGGATATATATGTCTCCGTAAGAGAATCAAGCGTGTGTACAGAGGCCGATACGCAGCAGTGAAAATCCGATAAATCCCATTATCAAAATAAATTTCGAAAACAAATCACAAAGACAGTGAAATAGAGAGCAATTCTTAAATAATTCACTCAGGGCATGTGATGCAACCGGGATTTACCACATCTAGACCCAGAGCTGGTTGAGACATAAGGCTGGACACTTCAGGCTGATAGCATTGGTGAGTTTCGGTGACCAAATGCAGACCCTTTGAAGTCATACTGCATGGTACCTATTCCATGGGTCCCAACTCTTCAGGTTCAAGGGATTCTTCCCCCAGCTAAAACATGCATGGGAAACCCAGAGTATCATCCACCGTGTGATTCGGAAACGATTTAAAATGCATCTCAGTTTTCGTATCCTGGTCCTCGGGTTCACCATTCCAGATGCTTTACTAACACTCTCCCCGCTTGGAGAGTCAGTGCCTTTAACCTCCTGTTTGGCACAGCTTGCAATTTCTGTGCAAGATGAACAGGAATAGGGAGAACCAATGAGAGATTAGCTGTAGGTGTCTGCACGGGCAAATGTAACGCTCATTGCACACCAGGAAGGGTAATTAAACAAAGGCTCAGTGTGCCCTGCTGGAAACAGATTAGGGCCTGAAGCAATCCTGCGGTTTTGTGCCCAGCTCACAAGAAAACGAGTTGAAGAAAGGAGCTCAGGGGCACTGTAATTCACAAACCTGCAGAGATAAAAATGACAGCTATCTTCCAAAAGTACATTGCAGTAAGCCTGCGAAGGGGACTTGAATGCGGGGCAGAATTTCAGGAAAACGATTGCAGGGGGTAGACTGGAATTGCCGTGAAAGCATAGGAAAAGAGGCAGAACGTCGACAATGATGCACTTGGCCAAAAAGGGCGTATGCGTTTTTTCCTGAATATATTCAGGTAAAAACGCATACGCCCTTTTTGGCCAACCAAGCAAGCCTGTAAAGGAAATCTGCACTACAATGAAGTCTCACTGCCCCCGGGGCAAGAGGGCCATCTGAAAAATGTGTAAAATCCAGAAAGGTAGGAAAGGATATGGAAAAGAGGGAGCCATGTTATGCTGATTGGCAGGATGTAAATTTTGAACAGCCACCCTGGAGAAGTGTATGGTGTTTCCTGAAACACGTAAGAAATAAAGCAACACAGCCTATGGCAATTGCACTTATGGTCCTATTGCTTAGGGATATTAAAGCCAAAAACAGAGAGCCACCCCAATATTTGGGACGGCTGTGTTCACAAGAAGCTCGTCTACAGTACCAGGTAAATATCCCAGAAAGCAAAAAATGGATAAAGAAGTTGTGGCACGTACGTGAAATGCAATATCACTCAGCAATGAAATCGGTGTCATCAGGTCCCTAGCGGCATAGTGAGTGGATGCAGGTACGGTAATTCTACGTGAACTACGTCACACAGAAAAAGAAACATCATAAGATATCACTAATACACGGAATGTAAACTTGACTACACATGAACTGAATTACAAAACAGAACAGGGTCTCAAATTTAGAAAACCAACTAGTGCTTGCTTATGGGGAAAGGTGCCTTAGGGTGCTGCATAAAACCAGAGACTGAAATTAGCACAGATAACATTCCATAAGCCAAATATGTAATAGACAAGACCTACTCCTTGCTCAACGAAATGGACTCAACACCACATATTCAACGCCTAGGAATATACCTGACTAGGAAGAATCTTAAAACCCATGGATTTATATGTCTCCGTAAGAGAATCAAGCGTGTGTACAGCGGCATAAACGCAGCAGTGAAAATCCGATAAATCCCATTATCAAAATAAATTTCGAAAACAAAACACAAAGACAGTTAAATAGAGAGCAATTCTTAAATAATTCACTCAGGGCATGTGATGCAACCGGGATTGACCACATCTACACCCAGAGCTGGTTGAGACATAAGGCTGGACACTTCAGGCTGATAGCATTGGTGAGTTTCGGTGAGCAAATGCAGACCCTTTGAAGTCATACTGCATGGTACTCATTCCATGGGTCCAAACTCTCCAGCTTCAAGGGATTCTTCCTCCAGCTAAAACATGCATGGGAAACCCAGAGTATCATCCACCGTGTGATTGGGAAATGATTTAAAATGCATCTCAGTTTTCGTATCCTGGTCCTCGGTTTCACAATTCCACATGCTTTACTAACACTCTCCCCGCTTGGAGAGTCAGTGTCTTTAACCTCCTGTTTGGCACAGCTTGCAATTTCTGTGGAAGATGAACAGGAATGGGGAGAACCAATGAGAGACTAGCTGTAGGTGTCTGCACGGGCAAATGTAACGCTCATTGCCCACCAGGAAGAGGAATTAACCAAAGGCTCAGCGTGCCCTGCCGGAAACAGATTAGGGCCTGAAGCAATCCTGCGGTTTTTTGCCCAGCTCACAAGAAAGCGAGTTGAAGAAAGGAGCTCAGGGGCACTGTAATTCACAAACCTGCAGAGTTATAAATGACAGCTATCCTCTAAAAATTTATTGAAGTAAGCCTGCGTAGGGGACTTGAAAGCGGGGCAGAATTTCAGGAAAACGATTGCAGGGGGTAGACTGGAATAGCCCTGAAAGCATAGGAAAAGAGGCACAACGTCGACAATGATGCACTTGGCCAAAAAGGGCGTATGCGTTTTTTCCTGAATATATTCAGGAAAAAACGCATACGCCCTATTTGGCCAACCATGCAAGCCTGTAAAAGAAATCTCCACTAGAATGAAATCTCACTGCCTCACCCACGGGCAAAAGGGCCATCTGAAAAAAGTGTAAAATCCAGAAAGGTAGGACAGGATATGGAGAACAGGCAGCCTTGTTATGCTGATTGGCAGGATGTAAATTAACAGCAGCCACCCTGGAGAAGTGTATGGTGTTTCCTGAAACACGTAAGAAACAAAGTAACACAGCCTATGGCACTACCACTTATGGTCCTATAGCTTAGGGAAATTAAAATCAAATACAGACAGCCACCCCAATATTTGGGACGGCTGTGTTCACAAGAAGCTTGTCTACAGTATCAGGTAAATATCCCAGAAAGCAAAAAATGGATAAAGAAGTTGTGGCACGTACGTACAATGCAATATCACTCAGCAATGAAATCTGTGTCATCAGGCCCGTAGTGGCATAGTGAGTGGATGCAGCTACAGTGATTCTACATGAACTACGTCACACAGAAAAAGAAACATCATAAGATATCAGTAATACACGGAATGTAAACTTGACTACACATGAACTGAATTACAAAACAGAACAGGGTCTCAAATTCAGAAAACCAACTAGTGCTTGCTTATGGGGAAAGGTGCCTTGGGGTGCTGCATAAAACCAGAGACTGAAATTAGCACAGATAACTTTCCATAAGCCAAATATGTAATAGACAAGACCTACTCCTTGCTCAACGAAATGGACCCAACACCACATATTCAACGCCTAGGAATATACCTGACTAGGAAGAATCTTAAAACCCATGGATATATATGTCTCCGTAAGAGAATCAAGCGTGTGTACAGCGGCCGAAACGCAGCAGCGAAAATCCGATAAAGACCATTATCAAAATAAATTTCAAAAACAAAACTCAAAGACAGTGAGATAGAGAGCAATTCTTAAATAATTCACTCAGGGCATGTGATGCAACCGGGATTGACCACATCTACACCCAGAGCTGGTTGAGACATAAGGCTGGACACTTCAGGCTGATAGCATTGGTGAGGTTCGGTGAGTAAATGCAGACCCTTTGAAGTCATACTGCATGGTACCCATTCCAAGGGTCCCAAGACTCCAGGTTCAAGGGATTCTTCCTCCAGCTAAAACATGCATGGGAAACCCAGAGTATCGTTCACCGTGTGATTGGGAAACGATTTAAAATGCATCTCAGTTTTCATATCCTTGTCCTCGGGTTCACCATTCCAGACGCTTTACTAACACTCTCCCCGCTTGGAGAGTCAGTGCCTTTAACCTCCTGTTTGGCACAGCTTGCAGTTTCTGTGCAAGATTAACAGGAATAGGGAGAACCAATGAGAGACTAGCTGTAGTTGTCTGCACGGGTAAATGTAACGCTCATTTCCCACCAGGAAGAAGAATTAACCAAAGGCTCAGCGTGCCCTGCTGGAAACAGATTAGTGCCTGAAGCAATCCTGCGGTTTTTTGCCCAGCTCACAAGAAAGCGAGTTGAAGAAAGGAGCTCAGGGGCACTTTAAATCACAAACCTGCAGAGTTATAAATGACAGCTTTCTTCCAACAGTATATTGAAGTAAGCCTGCGAAGGGGACTTGAAAGCGGGGCAGAATTTCATGAAAACGATTGCAGGGGGTAGACTGGAATTGCCCTGAAAGCATAGGAAAAGAGGCACAACGTCGACAATGATGCACTTGGCCAAGAAGGGCGTATGCGTTTTTTCCTGAATATATTCAGGAAAAAACGCATATGCACTTTTTGGCCAACCAAGCAAGCCTGTAAAGGAAATCTGCACTACAATGAAGTCTCACTGTCCCCCTGGCAAAAGGGCCATCTGAAAAAAGTGTAAAATCCAGAAAGGTAGGACAGGATATGGAGAACAGTGAGCCTTGTTATGCAGATTGGGAGGATGTAAATTGCCAACAGCCACCCTGGAGAAGTGTATGGTGTTTCCTGAAACACGTAAGAAATAAAGGAACACAGCCTATGGCAATTGCACTTATGGTCCTTTTGCTTAGGGAAATTAAAATCAAAAACAGTGATCCAACCCAAACTTTGGGACGGCTTTGTTCACAAAAGCTCGTCTAGAGTAGCAGGTAAATATCCCAGAAAGCAAAAAATGGATAAAGAAGTTGTGGCACGTACGTGCAATGCAATATCACTCAGCAATAAAATCTGTGTCATCAGGCCCATAGCGGCATAGTGAGTGGATGCAGGTACGGTGATTCTACGTGAACTACGTCACACAGAAAAAGAAACATCATTAGATATCACTAATACACGGAATGTAAATTTAACTACACATGAACTGAATTACAAAACAGAACAGGTTTTCAAATTTTGAAAACTAACTAGTCCTTGCTTATGGGGAAATGTGAATTGGGATGCTGCATAAAACCAGAGACTGAAATTATCACAGATAACTTTCCATAAGCCAAATATGTAATAGACAAGACCTACTCCTTGCTCAACGAAATGGACTCAACACCACATATTCAACGCCTAGGAATATACCTGACTAGGAAGAATCTTAAAACCCATGGATATATATGTCTCTGTAAGAGAATCAAACGTGTGTACAGCGGCCGAAACGCAGCAGTGAAAATCCGATAAATCCCATTATCAAAATAAATTTCGAAAACAAAACACAAAGACAGTGAAATAGAGAGCAATTCTTAAACAATTCACTCAAGGCATGTGATGCAACCGGGATTGACCACATCTACACCCACAGCTTGTTGAGACATAAGGCTGGACACTTCAGGCTGATAGCATTGGTGAGTTTCGGTGAGCAAATGCAGACCCTTTGAAGTCATACTGCATGGTACCCATTCCATGGGACCCAACTCTCCAGGTTCAAGGGATTCTTCCTCCAGCTAAAACATGCATGGCAAACACAGACTATCGTCCACCGTGTGATTGGGAAATGATTTAAAATGCATCTCAGTTTTCGTATCCTGGTCCTCGGGTTCACCATTCCAGATGCTTTACTAAAACTCTCCCCGCTTGGAGAGTCAGTGCCTTTAACCTCCTCTTTGGCACAGCTTGCAATTTCTGTGCAAGATGAACAGGAATAGGGAGAACCAATGAGAGACAAGCTGTAGGTGTCTGCACGGGCAAATGTAACGCTCATTGCCCACCAGGAAGAGGAATTAACCAAAGGCTCAGCGTGCCCTGCCGGAAACAGATTAGGGCCTGAAGCAATCCTGCGGTTTTGTGCCCAGCTCACAAGAAAGCGAGTTGAAGAAAGGAGCTCAGGGGCACTGTAATTCACAAACCTGCAGAGTTATAAATGACAGCTATCCTCCAAAAATATATTGAAGTAGGCCTGCGAAGGGGACTTGAAAGCGCGGCAGAATTTCAGGAAAACGATTGCAGGGGGTAGACTGGAATTGCCCTGAAAGCTTAGGAAAAGAGGCAGAACGTCGACAATGATGCACTTGGCCAAAAAGGGCGTATGCGTTTTTTCCTGAATATATTCAGGAAAAAACGCATACGCCCTTTTTGGCCAACCAAGCAACCCTGTAAAGGAAATCTGAACTACAATGAAATCTCACTGCTCCCCCGGGCAAAAGGGCCATCTGAAAAAAGTGTAAAATCCAGAAAGGTAGGACAGGATATGGAGAACAGGGAGCCTTGTTATGCTGATTGGCAGGATGTAAATTGTGAACAGCCACCCTGGAGAAGTGTATGGTGTTTCCTGAAACACGTAAGAAATAAAGCAACACAGCCTATGGCACTTCCACTTATGGTCCTATTGCTTAGGGAAATTAAAATCAAAAACAGAGAGCCACCCCAAAGTTTGGGACGGCTGTGTTCCCAGGAAGCTCGTCTACAGTACCAGGTAAATATCCGAGAAAGCAAAAAATGGATAAAGAAGTTGTGGCACGTACGTGCAAGGCAATATCACTCAGCAATGAAATCTTTGTCATCAGGCCCATAGAGGCATAGGGAGTGGATGCAGGTACGGTGATTCTACATGAACTACGTCAAACAGAAAAAGAAACATCATAAGATATCACTAATACACGGAATGTAAACTTGACTACACATGAACTGAATTACAAAACAGAACAGGGTCTCAAATTCAGAAAACCAACTAGTGCTTGCTTATGGGGAAAGGTGCCTTGGGGTGCTGCATAAAACCAGAGACTGAAATTAGCACAGATAACTTTCCATAAGCCAAATATGTAATAGACAAGACCTACTCCTTGCTCAACGAAATGGACCCAACACCACATATTCAACGCCTAGGAATATACCTGACTAGGAAGAATCTTAAAACCCATGGATATATATGTCTCCATAAGAGAATCAAGCGTGTGTACAGTGGCCAAAAGGCAGCAGTGAAAATCCGATAAATCCCATTATCAAAATAAATTTCGAAAACAAAACACAAAGACAGTGAAATAGAGAGCAATTCTTAAATAATTCACTCAGGGCATGTGATGCAACCGGGATTGACCACATCTACACCCAGAGCTGGTTGAGACATAAGGCTGGACACTTCAGGCTGATAGCATTGGTGAGTTTCGGTGAGCAAATGCAGACCCTTTGAAGTCATACTGCATGGTACCCATTCCATGGGTCCCAACTCTCCAGGTTCAAGGGATTCTTCCTTCAGCTAAAACATGCATGGGAAACACAGAGTATAGTACACCGTGAGATTGGGAAACGATTTAAAATGAATTTCAGTTTTCGTATCCTTGTCCTCGGGTTCACCATTTCAGACGCATTACTAACACTCTTCCCGCTTGGAGAGTCAGTGCCTTTAACCTCCTGTTTGGCACAGTTTGCAATTTCTGTACAAGATGAAAAGGAATAGGGAGAACCAATGAGAGACTAGCTGTAGGTGTCTGCACGGGCAAATGTAACACTTATTGCCCACCAGGAATAGGAATTAAACAAAGGCTCAGTGTGCCCTGCTGGAAACAGATTAGGGCCTGAAGCAATCCTGCGGTTTTGTGCCCAGCTCACAAGAAAGCGAGTTGAAGAAAGGAGCTCAGGGGCACTGTAATTCACAAACCTGCATTCATAATTGACAGCTATACTCCAAAAATATATTGAAGTAAGCCTGCGAAGGGGACTTGAAAGCGGGGCAGAATTTCATAAAAAAAAAGATTGCAGGGTGTAGACTGGAATTGCCCTGAAAGCATAGGAAAAGAGGCACAACGTCGACAATGATGCCCTTGGCCAAAAAGGGCGTATGCTTTTTTTCCTGAATATATTCAGGAAAAAACGCATACGCCCTTTTTGGCCAACCAAACAAGCTGGTAAATGAAATCTGCACTACAATGAAGTCTCACTGCCCCCCGGGCAAAAGGGCCATCTGAAAAAAGTGTAAAATCCAGAAAGGTAGGACAGGATATGGAGAACAGGGAGCCTTGTTATGCTGATTGGCAGGATGTAAATTGCCAGCAGCCAGCCTGGAGAAGTGTATGGTGTTTCCTGAAACACGTAAGAAACAAAGCAACACAGCCTATGGCACTTCCACTTATGGTCCTATAGCTTACGGAAATTAAAATCAAAAACAGACAGCCACCCCAATATTTGGGACGACTGTGTTCACAGGAAGCTCGTCTACAGTATCAGGTAAATATCCCAGAAAGCAAAAAATGGATAAAGAAGTTGTGGCACGTACGTACAATGCAATATCACGCAGCAATGAAATCTGTGTCATCGGGCCCGTAGCGGCATTGTGAGTGGATGCAGATACGGTGATTCTACGTGAACTACGTCACACAGAAAAAGAAACATCATAAGATATCACTAATACACGGAATGTAAACTTGACTACACATGAACTGAATTACAAAACAGAACAGGGTCTCAAATTTAGAAAACCAACTAGTGCTTGCATATGGGGAAAGGTGCGTTGGGGTGCTGCATAAAACCAGAGACTGAAATTAGCACAGATAACTTTCCATAAGCCAAATATGTAATAGACAAGACCTACTCCTTGCTCAACGAAATGGACCCAACACCACATATTCAACGCCTAGGAATATACCTGACTAGGAATAATCTTAAAACCCATGGATATATATGTCTCCGTAAGAGAATCAAGCGTGTGTACAGCGGCCGAAACGCAGCAGTGAAAATCCGATAAAGACCATTATCAAAATAAATTTCAAAAACAAAACACAAAGACAGTGAGATAGAGAGCAATTCTTAAATAATTCACTCAGGGCATGTGATGCAACCGGGATTGACCACATCTACAACCAGAGCTGGTTGAGACATAAGGCTGGACACTTCAGGCTGATAGCATTGGTGAGGTTCGGTGAGTAAATGCAGACCCTTTGAAGTCATACTGCATGGTACCCATTCCAAGGGTCCCAAGACTCCAGGTTCAAGGGATTCTTCCTCCAGCTAAAACATGCATGGGAAACCCAGAGTATCGTTCACCGTGTGATTGGGAAACGATTTAAAATGCATCTCAGTTTTCGTATCCTTGTCCTCGGGTTCACCATTCCAGACGCTTTACTAACACTCTCCCCGCTTGGAGAGTCAGTGCATTTAACCTCCTGTTTGGCACAGCTTGCAGTTTCTGTGCAAGATGAACAGGAATAGGGAGAACCAATGAGAGACTAGCTGTAGTTGTCTGCACGGGTAAATGTAACGCTCATTTCCCACCAGGAAGAGGAATTAACCAAAGGCTCAGCGTGCCCTGCTGGAAACAGATTAGTGCCTGAAGCAATCCTGCGGTTTTTTGCCCAGCACACAAGAAAGCGAGTTGAAGAAAGGAGCTCAGGGGCACTGTAATTCACAAACCTGCAGAGTTATAAATGACAGCTATCTTCCAACAGTATATTGAAGTAAGCCTGCGAAGGGGACTTGAAAGCGGGGCAGAATTTCACGAAAACGATTGCAGGGGGTAGACTGGAATTGCCCTGAAAGCATAGGAAAAGAGGCACAACGTCGACAATGATGCACTTGGCCAAAAAGGGCGTATGCGTTTTTTCCTGAATATATTCAGGAAAAAACGCATATGCACTTTTTGGCCAACCAAGCAAGCCTGTAAAGGAGATCTGCACTACAATGAAGTCTCACTGCCCCCCTGGCAAAAGGGCCATCTGAAAAAAGTGTAAAATCCAGAAAGGTAGGACAGGATATGGAGAACAGTGAGCCTTGTTATGCTGATTGGGAGGATGTAAATTGCCAACAGCCACCCTGGAGAAGTGTATGGTGTTTCCTGAAACACGTAAGAAATAAAGGAACACAGCCTATGGCAATTGCACTTTTGGTCCTTTTGCTTAGGGAAATTCAAATCAAAAACAGTGATCCAACCCAAACTTTGGGACGGCTTTGTTCCCAAAACTCGTCTAGAGTACCAGGTAAATATCCCAGAAAGCAAAAAATGGATAAAGAAGTTGTGGCACGTACGTGCAATGCAATATCACTCAGCAATAAAATCTGTGTCATCAGGCCCATAGCGGCATAGTGAGTGGATGCAGGTACGGTGATTCTACGTGAACTACGTCACACAGAAAAAGAAACATCATTAGATATCACTAATACACGGAATGTAAATTTAACTACACATGAACTGAATTACAAAACAGAACAGGGTCTCAAATTTAGAAAACCAACTAGTGCTTGCTTATGGGGAAAGGTGCCTTGGGGTGCTGCATAAAACCAGAGACAGAAATTAGCACAGATAACATTCCATAAGCCAAATATATAATAGACAAGACCTACTCCTTGCTCAACGAAATGGACTCAACACCACATATTCAACGCCTAGGAATATACCTGACTAGGAAGAATCTTAAAACCCATGGATATATATGTCTCCGTAAGAGAATCAAGCGTGTGTACAGCAGCCGATACGCAGCAGTGAAAATCCGATAAATTCCATTATCAAAATAAATTTCGAAAACAAAACACAAAGACAGTGTAATAGAGAGCAATTCTTAAATAATTCACTCAGGGCATGTGATGCAACCGGGATTGACCACATCTACACCCAGAGCTGGTTGAGACATAAGGCTGGACACTTCAGGCTGATAGCATTGGTGAGTTTCAGTGAGCAAATGCAGACCCTTGGAAGTCATACTGCATGGTACCTATTCCATGGGTCCCAACTCTTCACGGTCAAGTGATTCTTCCTCCAGCTAAAACATGCATGGGAAACCCACAGTATGGTCCACCGTGTGATTGGGAAACGATTTAAAATGCATCTCAGTTTTCGTATCCTGGTCCTCGGGTTCACCATTCCAGATGCTTTACTAACACTCTCCGTGCTTGGAGAGTCAGTGCCTTTAACCTCCTCTTTGGCACAGCTTGCAATTTCTGTGCAAGATGAACAGGAATAGGGAGAACCAATGAGAGACTAGCTATAGGTGTCTGCACGGGCAAATGTAACGCTCATTGCCCACCAGGAAGAGTAATTAAACAAAGGCTCAGTGTGCCCTGCCGGAAACAGATTAGGGCCTGAAGCAATCCTGCGGTTTTGTGCCCAGCTCACAAGAAAGCGAGTTGAAGAAAGGAGCTCAGGGGCACTGTAATTCACAAACCTGCAGAGTTATAAATGACAGCTATCCTCCAAAAATATATTGAAGTAAGCCTGCGAAGGGGACTTGAAAGCGGGGCAGAGTTTCAGGAAAACGATTGCAGGGGGTAGACTGAAATTGCCCTGAAAGCATAGGAAAAGAGGCAGAACGTCGACAATGATGCACTTGGCCAAAAAGGGCGTATGCGTTTTTTCCTGAATATATTCAGGAAAAAACGCATACGCCCTTTTTGGCCAACCAAGCAAGCCTGTAATGGAAATCTGCACTACAATGAAGTCTCACTGCCCCCCGGGCAAAAGGGCCATCTGAAAAAAGTGTAAAATCCAGAAAGGTAGGACAGGATATGGAGAACAGGGAGCCTTGTTATGCTGATTGGCAGGATGTAAATTGCCAGCAGCCACCCTGGAGAAGTGTATGGTGTTTCCTGAAACACGTAAGAAACAAAGCAACACAGCCTATGGCACTTACACTTATGGTCCCAAAGATAACGGAAATTAAAATTAAATACAGACAGCCACGCCAATATTTGGGACGGCTGTGTTCACAAGAAGCTCGTCTACAGTATCAGGTAAATATCCCAGAAAGCAAAAACTGGATAAAGAAGTTGTGGCACGTACGTGCAATGCAATATCACTCAGCAATGAAATCTGTGTCATCAGGCCCGTAGCGGCATAGTGAGTGGATGCAAGTACGGTGATTCTACGTGAACTACGTCACACAGAAAAAGAAACATCATAAGATATCACTAATACACGGAATGTAAACTTGACTACACATGAACTGAATTACAAAACAGAACAGGGTCTCAAATTTAGAAAACCATCTAGTGCTTGCTTATGGGGAAAGGTGCCTTTGGGTGTTGCATAAAACCAGAGACTGAAATTAGCACAGATAACTTTCCATAAGCCAAATATGTAATAGACAAGACCTACTCCTTGCTCAACGAAATGGACTCAACACCACATATTCAACGCCTAGGAATATACCTGACTAGGAAGAATCTTAAAACTCATGGATATATATGTCTCCGTAAGAGAATCAAGCGTGTGTACAGCGGCCGAAACGCAGCAGTGAAAATCCGATAAATCCCATTATCAAAATAAATTTCGAAAACAAAACACAAAGACAGTGAAATAGAGAGCAATTCTTAAATAATTCACTCAGGGCATGTGATGCAACCAGGACTGACCACATCTACACCCAGAGCTGGTTGAGACATAAGGCTGGACACTTCAGGCTGATAGCATTGGTGAGTTTCGGTGAGCAAATGCAGACCCTTTGAAGTCATACTGCATGGTACCTATTCCATGGGTCCCAACACTTCAGGGTCAAGGGATTCTTCCTCCAGCTAAAACATGCATGGGAAACCCACAGTATGGTCCACCGTGTGATTGGGAAACGATTTAAAATGCATCTCAGTTTTCGTATCCTGGTCCTCGGGTTCACCATTCCAGATGCTTTACTAACACTCTCCCTGCTTGGAGAGTCAGTGCCTTTAACCTCCTCTTTGGCACAGCTTGCAATTTCTGTGCAAGATGAACAGGAATAGGGAGAACCCATGAGAGACTAGCTTTAGGTGTGTGCACGGGCAAATGTAACGCTCATTTCCCACCAGGAAGAGGAATTAACCAAAGGCTCAGCGTGCCCTGCCGGAAACAGATTAGGGCCTGAAGCAATCTTGCGGTTTTGTGCCCAGCTCACAAGAAAGCGAGTTGAAGAAAGGAGCTCAGGGGCACTGTAATTCACAAACCTGCAGAGATATAATTCACAGCTATCCTCCAAAAATATATTGAAGTAAGCCTGCGAAGGGGACTTGAAAGCGGGGCAGAGTTTCAGGAAAACCATTGCAGGGGGTAGACTGGAATTGCCCTGAAAGCATAGGAAAAGAGGCACAACGTCGACAATGATGCACTTGGCCAAGAAGGGCGTATGCGTTTTTTCCTGAATATATTCAGGAAGAAACGCATACGCCCTTTTTGGCCAACCAAGCAAGCCTGTAAAGGAAATCTGAACTACAATGCAGTCTCACTGCCCCCCGGGCAAAAGGGCCATCTGAAAAAAGTGTAAAATCCAGAAAGGTAGGACAGGATATGGAGAACAGGGAGCCTTGTTATGCTGATGGGCAGGATGTAAATTGACAGCAGCCACCCTGGAGATGTGTATGGTGTTTCCTGCAACAAGTAAGAAACAAAGCAACACAGCCTATGGCACTTCCACTTATGGTCCTATAGCTTACGGAAATTAAAATCAAAAACAGACAGCCACCCCAATATTTGGGACGGCTGTGTTCACAAGAAGCTCGTCTACAGTATCAGGTAAATATCCCAGAAAGCAAAAAATGGATAAAGAAGTTGTGGCACGTACGTACAATGCAATATCACTCAGCAATGAAATCTGTGTCATCAGGCCCGTAGCGGCATAGTGAGTGGATGGAGGTACGGTGATTCTACGTGAACTACGTCACACAGAAAAAGAAACATCATAAGATATCACTAATACACGGAATGTAAACTTGACTACACATGAACTGAACTACAAAACAGAACAGGGTCTCAAATTTAGAAAACCAACTAGTGCTTGCTTATGGGAAAAGGTGCCTTGGGGTGCTGCATAAAACCAGAGACTGAAATTAGCACAGATAACTTTCCATAAGCCAAATATGTAATAGAGAAGACCTACTCCTTGCTCAACGAAATGGACCCAACACCACATATTCAACGCCTAGGAATATACCTGACTAGGAAGAATCTTAAAACCCATGGATATATATGTCTCTGTAAGAGAATCAAGCGTGTGTACAGCGGCCGAAACACAGCAGTGAAAATCCGATAAATCCCATTATCAAAAGAAATTTCGAAAACAAAACACAAAGACAGTGAAATAGAGAGCAATTCTTAAATCATTCACTCAGGGCATGTGATGCAACTGGGATTGACCACATCTACAACAAGAGCTGGTTGAGACATAAGGCTGGACAGTTCAGGCTGATAGCATTGGTGAGTTTCGGTGAGCAAATGCAGACCCTTTGAAGACATACTGCATGGTACCCATTCCATGGGTCCCAACTCTCCAGGTTCAAGGGATTCTTCCTCCAGGTATAACATGCATGGGAAACGCAGAGTATCGTCAACCGTGTGATTGGGAAACGATTTAAAATGCATCTCAGTTTTCGTATCCTGGTCCTCGGGTTCACCATTCCAGATCCTTTACTAACACTCTCCCCGCTTGGAGAGTCAGTGCCTTTAACCTCCTCTTTGGCACAGCTTGCAATTTCTGTGCAAGATGAACAGGAATAAGGAGAGCCAATGAGAGACTAGCTGTAGGTGTCTGCACGGGCAAATTTAACGCTCATTTCCCACCAGGAAGAGGAATTAAACAAAGGCTCAGCGTGCCCTGCTGAAAATAGATTAGGGCCTGAAGCAATCCTGCGGTTTTGTGCCCAGCTCAAAAGAAAGCGAGTTGAAGAAAGGAGCTCCGGGGCACTGTAATTCACAAACCTGCAGAGTTATAAATGACAGCTATCCTCCAAAAATATATTGAAGTAAGCCTGCGAAGGGGACTTGAAAGCGGGGCAGAATTTCAGGAAAAACGATTGCAGGGGGTAGACTGGAATTGCCCGGAAAGCATAGGAAAAGAGGCACAACGTCGACAATGATGAACTTGGCCAAAAACGGCGTATGCGTTTTTTCCTGAATATATTCAGGAAAAAACGCATACGCACTTTTTGGCCAACCAAGCAAGCCTGTAAAGGAAATCTGCACTACAATGAAGTCTCACTGCCCCCCGGGCAAAAGGGCCATCTGAAAAAAGGGTAAAATCCAGAAAGGTAGGACAGGATATGGAGAACAGGGAGCCTTGTTATGCTGATTGGCAGGATGGAAATTGCCAACAGCCACCCTGGAGAAGTGTATGGTGTTTCCTGAAACACGTAAGAAATAAAGCAACACAGCCTATGGCAATTGCACTTATGGTCCTATTCCTTAGGGAAATTAAAATGAAAGACAGAGAGCCACCCCAAAGTTTGGGACGGCTGTGTTCCCAAGAAGCTCGTCTACAGTACCAGGTAAATACCCCAGAAAGCAAAAAATGGATAAAGAAGTTGTGGCACGTACGTGCAATGCAGTATCACTCAGCAATGAAATCTGTGTCATCAGGCCCGTAGCGGCATAGTGAGTGGATGCAGGTACGGTGATTCTACGTGAACTACGTCACACAGAAAAAGAAACATCATAAGATATCACTAATACACGGAATGAAAACTTGACTACACATGAACTGAATTACAAAACAGAACAGGGTCTCAAATTTAGAAAACCAACTAGTGCTTGCTTATGGGGAAAGGTGCCTTGGGGTGCTGCATAAAACCAGAGACTGAAATTAGCACAGATAACTTTCCATAAGCCAAATATGTAATAGACAAGACCTACTCCTTGCTCAACGAAATGGACCCAACACCACATATTCAACGCCTAGGAATATACCTGACTAGGAAGAATCTTAAAACCCATGGATATATATGTCTCCGTAAGAGAATCAAGCGGGTGTACAGCGGCCGAAACGCAGCAGTGAAAATCCGATAAATCCCATTATCAAAATAAATTTCGAAAACAAAACACAAAGACAGTGAAATAGAGAGCAATTCTTAAATAATTCACTCAGGGCATGTGATGCAACCGGGATTGACCACATCTACACCCAGAGCTGGTTGAGACATAAGGCTGGACACTTCAGGCTGATAGCATTGGTGAGTTTCGGTGAGCAAATGCAGACCCTTTGAAGTCATACTGCATGGTACCTATTCCATGGGTCCCAACTCTTCAGGTTCAAGGGATTCTTCCTCCATCTAAAACATGCATGGGAAACCCACAGTATGGTCCACCGTGTGATTGGGAAACGATTTAAAATGCATCTCAGTTTTCGTATCCTGGTCCTCGGGTTCACCATTCCAGATGCTTTACTAACACTCTCTCCGCTTGGAGAGTCAGTGCCTTTAACCTCCTGTTTGGCACAGCTTGCAATTTCTGAGCAAGATGAACAGCAATAGGGAGAACCAATGAGATACTAGCTGTAGGTGTCTGCACGGGCAAATGTAACGCTCATTGCCCACCAGGAAGAGGAATTAAACAAAGGCTCAGTGTGCCCTGCTGGAAACAGATTAGGGCCTGAAGCAATCCTGCGGTTTTGTGCCCAGCTCACAAGAAAGCGAGTTGAAGAAAGGAGCTCAGGGGCACTGTAATTCACAAACCTGCAGAGTTATAAATGACAGCTATCTTCCAAAAGTATATTGAAGTAAGCCTGCGAAGGGGACTTGAAAGCGAGGCAGAATTTCAGGAAAACGATTGCAGGGGTACACTGGAATTGCCCTGAAAGCATAGGAAAAGAGGCACAACGTCGACAATGATGCACTTGGCCAAAAAGGGCGTATGCGTTTTTTCCTGAATATATTCAGGAAAAAAACGCACACGCCCTTTTTGGCCAACCAAGCAAGCCTGTAAACGAAATCTGCACTACAATGAAGTCTCACTGCCCCCCGGGAAAAGGGCCATCTGAAAAAAGTGTAACATCCAGAAAGATAGGACAGGATATGGAGAACAGGGAGCCTTGTTATGCTGATTGGCCGGATGTAAATTGCCAACAGCCACCCTGGAGAAGTGTATGGTGTTTCCTGAAACACGTAAGAAATAAAGCAACACAGCCTATGGCAATTGCACTTATGGTCCTATTCCTTAGGGAAATTAAAATCAAAAACAGAGAGCCACCCCAAAGGTTGGGACGGCTGTGTTCCCAAGAAGCTCGTCTACAGTACCACGTAAATACCCCAGAAAGCAAAAAATGGATAAAGAAGTTGTGGCACGTACGTGCAATGCAGTATCACTCAGCAATGAAATCTGTGTCATCAGGCCCGTAGCGGCATAGTGAGTGGATGCAGGTACGGTGATTCTACGTGAACTACGTCACACAGAAAAAGAAACATCATAAGATATCACTAATACACGGAATGAAAACTTGACTACACATGAACTGAATTACAAAACAGAACAGGGTCTCAAATTTAGAAAACCAACTAGTGCTTGCTTATGGGGAAAGGTGCCTTGGGGTGCTGCATAAAACCAGAGACTGAAATTAGCACAGATAACTTTCCATAAGCCAAATATGTAATAGACAAGACCTACTCGTTTCTCAACGAAATGGACCCAACACCACATATTCAACACCTAGGAATATACCTGACTAGGAAGAATCTTAAAACCCATGGATATATATGTCTCCGTAAGAGAATCAACCGTGTGTACAGCGGCATAAACGCAGCAGTGAAAATGCGATAAATCCCATTATCAAAATAAATTTCGAAAACAAAACACAAAGACAGTGAAATAGAGAGCACTTCTTAAATAATTCACTCAGGGCATGTGATGCAACAGGGATTTAACACATCTACACCCAGAGCTGGTTGAGACATAAGGCTGGACACTTCAGGCTGATAGCATTGGTGAGTTTCTGTGAGCAAATGCAGACCCTTTGAAGTCATACTGCATGGTACCCATTCCATGAGTCCCAACTCTCCAGGTTCAAGGGCTTCTTCCTTCAGCTAAAACATGCATGGGAAACACAGAGTATGGTACACCGTGAGATTGGGAAACGATTTGAAATGGATCTCAGTTTTCGTATCCTTGTCCTCGGGTTCACCATTCCAGACGCTTTACTAACACTCTCCCCGCTTGGAGAGTCAGTGCCTTTAACCTCCTGTTTGGCACAGTTTGCAATTTCTGTGCAAGATGAACAGGAATAGGGAGAACCAATGAGAGACTAGCTGTAGGTGTCTGCACGGGCAAATGTAACGCCCATTTCCCACCAGGAAGAGGAATTAACCAAAGGCACAGCATGCCCTGCCGGAAACAGATTAGGGCCTGAAGCAATCCTGCGGTTTTGTGCCCAGCTCACAAGAAAGTGAGTTGAAGAAAGCAGCTCAGGGGCACTGTAATTCACAAACCTGCAGAGTTATAAATGACAGCTATCCTCCAAAAATATATTGAAGTAAGCCTGCGAAGGGGACTTGAAAGCGGGGCAGAATTTCAGGAAAACGATTGCAGGGGGTAGACTGGAATTGCCCTGAAAGCATAGGAAAAGAGGCACAACGTCGACAATGATGCACTTGGCCAAAAAGGGCGTATGCGTTTTTTCCTGAATATATTCAGGAAAAAACACATACGCCCTTTTTGGCCAACCAAGCAAGCCTGTAAAGGAAATCTGCACTACAATGAAGTCTCACTGCCCCCCGGGCAAAAGGGCCATCTGAAAAAAGTGTAAAATCCAGAAAGGTAGGACAGGATATGGAGAACAGGGAGCCTTGTTATGCTGATTGGCAGGATGTCAATTGCCAACAGCCACCCTGGAGAAGTGTATGGTGTTTCCTGCAACACGTAAGAAACAAAGCAACACAGCCTATGGCACTTCCACTTATGGTCCTATAGCTTACGGAAATTAAAATCAAAAACAGACAGCCACCCCAATATTTGGGACGGCTGTGTTCACAAGAAGCTCGTCTACAGTATCAGGTAAATATCCCAGAAAGCAAAAAATGGATAAAGAAGTTGTGGCATGTACGTACAATGCAATATCACTCAGAAATGAAATCTTTGTCTTCAGGGCCGTAGCGGCATAGTGAGTGGATGCAGGTACGTTGATTCTACGTGAACTACGTCACACAGAAAAAGAAACATCATAAGATATCATTAATACACGGAATGTAAACTTGACTACACATGAACTGAATTACAAAACAGAACAGGGTCTCAAATTTAGAAAACCAACTAGTGCTTGCTTATGGGAAAAGGTGCCTTGGGGTGCTGCATAAAACCAGAGACTGAAATTAGCACAGATAACTTTCCATAAGCCAAATATGTAATAGACAAGACCTACTCCTTGCTCAACGAAATGGACCCAACACCACATATTCAACGCCTAGGAATATACCTGACTAGGAAGAATCTTAAAACCCATGGATATATATGTCTCTGTAAGAGATTCAAGCGTGTGTACAGCGGCCGAAACGCAGCAGTGAAAATCCGATAAATCCCATTATCAAAATAAATTTCGGAAACAAAACACAAAGACAGTGAAATAGAGAGCAATTCTTAAATAATTCACTCAGGGCAGGTGATGCAACCGGTATTGACCACATCTACACCCAGAGCTGTTTGAGACATAAGGCTGGACAGTTCAGGCTGATAGCATTGGTGAGTTTCGGTGAGCAAATGCAGACCCTTTGAAGTCAGTCTGCATGGTACCCATTCCATGGCTCCAAACTCTCCAGGTTCAAGGGATTCTTCCTCCAGCTAAAACATGCATGGGAAACCCACAGTATCGTCCACCGTGTGATTGGGAAACGATTTAAAATGCATCTCAGTTTTCGTATCCTGGTCCTCGGGTTCACAATTCCAGATGCTTTACTAACACTCTCCCCACTTGGAGAGTCAGTGCCTTTAACCTCCTGTTTGGCACAGCTTGCAATTTCTGTGCAAGATGAATAGGAATAGGGAGAACCAATGAGAGACTAGCTGTAGGTGTCTGCACGGGCAAATGTAACGCTCATTTCCCACCAGGATGAGGAATTAAACAAAGGCTCAGCGTGCCCTGCTGAAAACAGATTAGGGCCTGAAGCAATCCTGCGGTTTTGTGCCCAGCTCACAAGAAATCGAGTTGAAGAAAGGGGCTCAGGGGCACTGTAATTCACAAACCTGCAGAGTTATAAATGACAGCTATCCTCCAAAAATATATTGAAGTAAGCCTGCGAAGGGGACTTGAGAGCGGGGCAGAATTTCAGGAAAACGATTGCAGGGGCTAGACTGGAATTGCCCTGAAAGCATAGGAAAAGAGGGACAACGTTGACAATGATGCACTTGGCCAAAAAGGGCGTATGCGTTTTTTCCTGAATATATTCAGGAAAAAACGCATACGCCCTTTTTGGCCAACCAAGCAAGCCTGTAAAGGAAATCTGCACTACAATGAATTCTCACTGCCCCCCGGGCAAAAGGGCCATCTGAAAAACGTGTAAAATCCAGAAAGGTAGGACAGGATATGGAGAACAGGGAGCCTTGTTAAGCTGATTGGCAGGATGTAAATTGCCAGCAGCCACCCTGGAGAAGTGTATGGTGTTTCCTGAAACACGTAAGAAACAAAGCAACACAGCCTATGCCACTTCCACTTATGGTCCTATAGCTTACGGAAATTAAAATCAAAAACAGACAGCCACCCCAATATTTCGGACGGCTGTGTTCACAAGAAGCTCGTCTACAGTATCAGGTAAATATCCCAGAAAGCAAAAAATGGATAAAGAAGTTGTGGCACGTACGTACAATGCAATATCACTCAGCAATGAAATCTGTGTCATCAGGCCAGTAGTGGCATAGTGAGTGGATGCAGGTACGGTGATTCTACGTGAACTACGTCACACAGAAAAAGAAACATCATAAGATATTACTTATACACGGAATGTAAACTTGACTACACATGAACTGAATTACAAAACAGAACAGGGTCTCAAATTTAGAAAACCAACTAGTGCTTGCTTATGGGGAAAGGTGCCTTGGGGTGCTGCATAATAGCAGAGACTGAAATTAGCACAGATAACTTTCCATAAGCCAAATATGTAATAGACAAGACTTACTCCTTGCTCAACGAAATGGACCCAACACCACATATTCAACGCCTAGGAATATACCTGACTAGGAAGAATCTTAAAACCCATGGATATATATGTCTCCGTAAGAGAATCAAGCGGGTGTACTGCGGCCGAAACGCAGCAGTGAATATCCGATAAATCCCATTATAAAAATAAATTTCGAAAACAAAACACAAAGACAGTGAAATAGAGAGCAATTCTTAAATAATTCACTCAGGGCATGTGATGCAACCGGGATTGACCACATCTACACCCAGAGCTGGTTGAGACATAAGGCTGGACACTTCAGGGTGATAGCATTGGTGCGTTTCGGTGAGCAAATGCAGACCCTTTGAAGTCATACTGCATGGTACCCATTCCATGGATCCCAACTCTCCAGGTTCATGGGATTCTTCCTCCAGCTAAACATGCATGGGAAACCCAGAGTATCGTCCACCGTGTGATTGGGAAACGATTTAAAATGCATCTCAGTTTTCGTATCCTGGTCCTCGGGTTCACCATTCCAGATGCTTTACTAACACTCTCCCCGCTTGGAGAGTCAGTGCCTTTAACCTCCTGTTAGGCACAGCTTGCAATTTCTGTGCAAGATGAACAGGAATAGGGAGAACCAATGAGAGACTAGCTGTAGGTGTCTGCACGGGCAAATGTAATGCTCATTGCCCACCAGGAAGAGGAATTAAACAAAGGCTCAGCGTGCCCTGCCGGAAACAGATTAGGGCCTGAAGCAATCCTGCGGTTTTGTGCCCAGCTCACAAGAAAGCGAGTTGAAGAAAGGAGCTCAGGGGCACTGTAATTCACAAACCTGCAGAGTTATAAATGACAGCTATCCTCCAAAAATATATTGAAGTAAGCCTGCGAAGGGGACTTGAAAGCGGGGCAGAATTTCAGGAAAACGATTGCAGGGGGTAGACAGGAATTGCCCTGAAAGCATAGGAAAAGAGGCACAACGTCGACAATGATGCACTTGGCCAAAAAGTGCGTATGCGTTTTTTCCTGAATATATTCAGGAAAAAACGCATACGCCCTTTTTGGCCAACCAAGCAAGCCTGTAAAGGAAATCTGCACTACAATGAAGTCTCACTGCCTCCCGGGCAAAAGGGCCATCTGAAAAAAGGGTAAAATCCAGAAAGGTAGGACAGGATATGGAGAACAGGGAGCCTTGTTATGCTGATTGGCAGGATGTAAATTGCCAGCAGCCACCCTGGAAAAGTGTATGGTGTTTCCTGAAACACGTAAGAAACAAAGCAACACAGCCTATGGCACTTCCACTTATGGTCCTATAGCTTATGGAAATTAAAATCAAAAACAGACAGCCACCCCAATATTTGGGACGGCTGTGTTCACAAGAAGCTCGTCTACAGTATCAGGTAAATATCCCAGAAAGCAAAAAATGGATAAAAAAGTTGTGGCACGTACGTACAATGCAATATCACTCAGCAATGAAATCTGTGTCATCAGGCACATAGCGCCATAGTGAGTGGATGCAGGTACGGTGATTCTACGTGAACTACGTCACACAGAAAAAGAAACATCATAAGATATCACTAATACACGGAATGTAAACTTGACTACACATGAACTGAATTACAAAACAGAACAGGGTCTCAAATTTAGAAAACCACCTAGTGCTTGTTTATGGGGAAAGGTGCGTTGGGGTGCTGCATAAAACCAGAGACTGAAATTGGCACAGATAACTTTCCATAAGCCAAATATATAATAGACAATACCTACTCCTTGCTCAACGAAATGGACTCAACACCACATATTCAACGCCTAGGAATATACCTGACTAGGGTGAAACTTAAAACCCATGGATATATATGTCTCCGTAAGAGAATCAAGCGTGTGTACAGCGGCCGAAGCACAGCAGTGAAAATCCGATAAATCCCATTATCAAAATAAATTTCGAAAACAAAACACAAAGACAGTGAAATAGAGAGCAATTCTTAAATAATTCACTCAGGGCATGTGATGCAACCGGGATTGACCACATCTACACCCAGAGCTGGTTGAGACATAAGGCTGGACACTTCAGGGTGATAACATTGGTGAGTTTCGGTGAGCAAATGCAGACCCTTTGAAGTCATTCTGCATGGTACCTATTCCATGGGTCCCAACTCTTCAGGTTCAAGGGATTCTTCCTCCAGCTAAAACATGCATGGGAAACCCACAGTATGGTCCACCATGTGATTGGGAAACGATTTAAAATGCATCTCAGTTTTCGTATCCTGCTCCTCGGTTTCACCATTCCAGATGCTTTACTAACACTCTCCCTGCTTGGAGACTCAGTGCCTTTAACCTCCTGTTTGGCACAGCTTGCAATTTCTGTGCAAGATGAACAGGAATAGGGAGAAACAATGAGAGACTAGCTGTAGGTGTCTGCACGGGCAAAAGTAATGCTCATTTCCCACCAGGAAGAGGAATTAACCAAAGGCACAGCATGCCCTGCCGGAAAAAGATTAGGGCCTGAAGCAATCCTGCGGTTTTGTGCCCAGCTCACAAGAAAGTGAGTTGAAGAAAGGAGCTCAGGGGCACTGTAATTCAAAAACCTGCCGAGTTATAAATGACAGCTATCCTCCAAAAATATATTGAAGTAAGCCTGCGAACGGGACTTGAAAGCGGGGCAGAATTTCAGGAAAACGATTGCAGGGGGTAGACTGGATTTGCCCTGAAAGCATAGGAAAAGAGGCACAACGTCGACAATGATGCACTTGGCCAAAAAGGGCGTATGCGTTTTTTCCTGAATATATTCAGGAAAAAACGCATACGCACTTTTTGGCCAACCAAGCAAGCCTGTAAAGGAAATCTGCACTACAATGAAGTCTCACTGCCCCCCGGGCAAAAGGGCCATCTGAAAAAAGGGTAAAATCCAGAAAGGTAGGACAGGATATGGAGAATAGGGAGCCTTGTTATGCTGATTGGCAGGATGTAAATTGCCAACAGTCACCCTGGAGAAGTGTATGGTGTTTCCTGAAACACGTAAGAAATAAAGCAACACAGCCTATGGCAATTGCACTTATGGTCCTATTCCTTAGGGAAATTAAAATCAAAAACAGAGAGCCACCCCAAAGTTTGGGACGGCTGTGTTCCCAAGAAGCTCGTCTACAGTACCAGGTAAATACCCCAGAAAGCAAAAAATGGATAAAGAAGTTGTGGCACGTACGTGCAATGCAGTATCACTCAGCAATGAAATCTGTGTCATCAGGCCTGTAGCGGCATAGTGAGTGGATGCAGGTACGGTGATTCTACGTGAACTACGTCACACAGAAAAAGAAACATCATAAGATATCACTAATACACGGAATGAAAACTTGACTACACATGAACTGAATTACAAAACAGAACAGGGTCTCAAATTTAGAAAACCAACTAGTGCTTGCTTATGGGGAAAGGTGCCTTGGGGTGCTGCATAAAACCAGAGACTGAAATTAGCACAGATAACTTTCCATAAGCCAAATATGTAATAGACAAGACCTACTCCTTGCTCAACGAAATGGACCCAACACCACATATTCAACGCCTAGGAATATACCTGACTAGGAAGAATCTTAAAACCCATGGATATATATGTCTCCGTAAGAGAATCAAGCGTGTGTACAGCGGCCGAAACGCAGCAGTGAAAATCCGATAAATCCCATTATCAAAATAAATTTCGAAAACAAAACACAAAGACAGTGAAATAGAGAGCAATTCTTAAATAATTCACTCAGGGCATGTGATGCAACCGGGATTGACCACATCTACACCCAGAGCTGGTTGAGACATAAGGCTGGACACTTCAGGCTGATAGCATTGGTGAGTTTCGGTGAGCAAATGCAGACCCTTTGAAGTCATACTGCATGGTACCTATTCCATGGGTCCCAACTCTTCAGGTTCAAGGGATTCTTCCTCCATCTAAAACATGCATGGGAAACCCACAGTATGGTCCACCGTGTGATTGGGAAACGATTTAAAATGCATCTCAGTTTTCGTATCCTGGTCCTCGGGTTCACCATTCCAGATGCTTTACTAAAACTCTCCCCGCTTGGAGAGTCAGTGCCTTTAACCTCCTGTTTGGCACAGCTTGCAATTTCTGTGCAAGATGAACAGGAATAGGGAGAACCAATGAGAGACTAAGTGTAGGTGTCTGCACGGGCAAATGTAACGCTCATTTCCCACCAGGAAGAGGAATTAAACAAAGGCTCAGTGTGCCCTGCTGGAAACAGATTAGGGCCTGAAGCAATCCTGCGGTTTTGTGCCCAGCTCACAAGAAAGCGAGTTGAAGAAAGGAGCTCAGGGGCACTGTAATTCACAAACCTGCAGAGTTATAAATGACAGCTATCTTCCAAAAGTATATTGAAGTAAGCCTGCGAAGGGGACTTGAAAGCGAGGCAGAATTTCAGGAAAACGATTGCAGGGGTACACTGGAATTGCCCTGAAAGCATAGGAAAAGAGGCACAACGTCGACAATGATGCACTTGGCCAAAAAGGGCGTATGCGTTTTTTCCTGAATATATTCAGGAAAAAAACGCATACGCACTTTTTGGCCAACCAAGCAAGCCTGTAAAGGAAATCTGCACTACAATGAAGTCTCACTGCCCCCCAGGCAAAAGGGCCATCTGAAAAATGTGTAACATCCAGAAAGGTAGGACAGGATATGGAGAACAGGGAGCCTTGTTATGCTGATTGGCCGGATGTAAATTGCCAACAGCCACCCTGGAGAAGTGTATGGTGTTTCCTGAAACATGTAAGAAATAAAGCAACACAGCCTATGGCAATTGCACTTATGGTCCTATTCCTTAGGGAAATTAAAATCAAAACAGAGAGCCACCCCAAAGTTTGGGACGGCTGTGTTCCCAAGAAGCTCGTCTACAGTACCAGGTAAATACCCCAGAAAGCAAAAAATGGATAAAGAAGTTGTGGCACGTACGTGCAATGCAGTATCACTCAGCAATGAAATCTGTGTCATCAGGCCCGTAGCGGCATAGTGAGTGGATGCAGGTACGGTGATTCTACGTGAACTACGTCACACAGAAAAAGAAACATCATAAGATATCACTAATACACGGAATGAAAACTTGACTACACATGAACTGAATTACAAAACAGAACAGGGTCTCAAATTTAGAAAACCAACTAGTGCTTGCTTATGGGGAAAGGTGCCTTGGGGTGCTGCATAAAACCAGAGACTGAAATTAGCACAGAAAACTTTCCATAAGCCAAATATGTAATAGACAAGACCTACTCCTTGCTCAACGAAATGGACCCAACACCACATATTCAACGCCTAGGAATATACCTGACTAGGAAGAATCTTAAAACCCATGGATATATATGTCTCCGTAAGAGAATCAAGCGTGTGTACAGCGGCCGAAACGCAGCAGTGAAAATCCGATAAATCCCATTATCAAAATAAATTTCGAAAACAAAACACAAAGACAGTGAAATAGAGAGCAATTCTTAAAAAATTCACTCAGGGCATGTGATGCAACCGGGATTGACCACATCTACACCCAGAGCTGTTTGAGATATAAGGCTGGACACTTCAGGCTGATAGCATTGGTGAGTTTCGGTGAGCAAATGCAGACCCTTTGAAGTCATACTGCTTGGTACCCATTCCATGGGTCCCAACTCTCCAGGTTCAAGGGATTCTTCCTCCAGCTAAAACATGCATGGGAAACCCAGAGTATCGTCCACCGTGTGATTGGGAAACGATTTAAAATGCATCTCAGTTTTCGTATCCTGGTCCTCGGGTTCACAATTCCAGATGCTTTACTAACACTCTCCCCACTTGGAGAGTCAGTGCCTTTAACCTCCTGTTTGGCACAGCTTGCAATTTCTGTGCAAGATGAACAGGAATAGGGAGAACCAATGAGAGACTAGCTGTAGGTGTCTTCACGGGCAAATGTAACGCTCATTTCCCACCAGGAAGAGGAATTAAACAAAGGCTCAGCGTGCCCTGCTGAAAACAGATTAGGGCCTGAAGCAATCCTGCGATTTTGTGCCCAGCTCACCAGAAAGCGAGTTGAAGAAAGGGGCTCAGGGGCACTGTAATTCACAAACCTGCAGAGTTATAAATGACAGCTATCCTCCAAAAATATATTGAAGTAAGCCTGCGAAGGGGACTTGAAAGCGGGGCAGAATTTCAGGAAAACGATTGCAGGGGGTAGACTGGAATTGCCCTGAAAGCATAGGAAAAGAGGCAGAACGTCGACAATGATGCACTTGGCCAAAAAGGGCGTATGCGTTTTTTCCTGAATATATTCAGGAAAAAACGCATACGCCCTTTTTGGCCAACCAAGCAAGCCTGTAAATGAAATCTGCACTACAATGAAGTCTCACTGCCCCCCTGGCAAAAGGGCCATCTGAAAAAAGTGTAAAATCCAGAAAGGTAGGACAGGATATGGAGAACAGGGAGCCTTGTTATGCTGATTGGCAGGATGTAAATTGCCAGCAGCCACCCTGGAGAAGTGTATGGTGTTTCCTGAAACACGAAAGAAACAAAGCAACACAGCCTATGGCACTTCCACTTATGGTCCTATAGCTTACGGAAATTAAAATCAAAAACAGACAGCCACCCCAATATTTGAGACGGCTGTGTTCACAAGAAGCTCGTCTACAGTATCAGGTAAATATCCCAGAAAGCAAAAAATGGATAAAGAACTTGTGGCACGTACGTACAATGCAATATCACTCAGCAATGAAATCTGTGTCATCAGGCCCGTAGCGGCATAGTGAGTGGATGCAGGTACGGTGATTCTACGTGAACTACGTCACACAGAAAAAGAAACATCATAAGATATCACTAATACACGGAATGTAAACTTGACTACACATGAACTGAATTACAAAACAGAACAGGGTCTCAAATTTAGAAAACCAACTAGTGCTTGCTTATGGGGAAAGGTGCGTTGGGGTGCTTCATAAAACCAGAGACTGAAATTAGCACAGATAACTTTCCATAAGCCAAATATGTAATAGACAAGACCTACTCCTTGCTCAACGAAATGGACCCAACACCACATATTCAACGCCTAGGAATATACCTGACTAGGAAGAATCTTAAAACCCATGGATATATATGTCTCCGTAAGAGAATCAAGCGTGTGTACAGCGGCATAAACGCAGCAGTGAAAATCCGATAAATCCCATTATCAAAATAAATTTCAAAAAAAAATCATAAAGACAGTGAAATAGAGAGCAATTCTTAAATAATTCACTCAGGGCATGTGATGCAACCGGGATTTAACACATCTACACCCAGAGCTGGTTGAGACATAAGGCTGGACACTTCAGGCTGATAGCATTGGTGAGTTTCGGTGAGCAAATGCAGACCCTTTGAAGTCATACTGCATGGTACCCATTCCATGGGTCCCAACTCTCCAGGTTCAAGGGATTCTTCCTCCAGCTAAAACATGCATGGGAAACCAAGAGTATCGTCCACCATGTGATTGGGAAATGATTTAAAATGCATCTCAGTTTTCGTATCCTGGTCCTCGGGTTCACCATTCCAGATGCTTTACTAACACTCTCCCCGCTTGGAGAGTCAGTGCCTTTAACCTCCTCTTTGGCACAGCTTGCAATTTCTGTGCAAAATGAACAGGAATAGGGAGAACCAATGAGAGACTAGCTGTAGGTGTCTGCACGGGCAAATGTAACGCTCATTGCCCACCAGGAAGAGGAATTAAACAAAGGCTCAGTGTGCCCTGCTGGAAACAGATTAGGGCCTGAAGCAATCCTGCGGTTTTGTGCCCAGCTCACAAGAAAGCGAGTTGAAGAAAGGAGCTCAGGGGCACTGTAATTCACAAACCTGCAGAGTTATAAATGACAGCTTTCCTCCAAATATATATTGAAGTAAGCCTGCGAAGGGGACTTGAAAGCGGGGCAGAATTTCAGGAAAACGATTGCAGGGGGTAGACTGGAATTGCCCTGAAAGCATAGGAAAAGAGGCAGAACGTCGACAATGATGCACTTGGCCAAAAAGGGCGTATGCGTTTTTTCCTGAATATATTCAGGAAAAAACGCATACGCCCTTTTTGGCCAACCAAGCAAGCCTGTAAATGAAATCTGCACTACAATGAAGTCTCACTGCCCCCCTGGCAAAAGGGCCATCTGAAAAAAGTGTAAAATCCAGAAAGGTAGGACAGGATATGGAGAACAGGGAGCCTTGTTATGCTGATTGGCAGGATGTAAATTGCCAGCAGCCACCCTGGAGAAGTGTATGGTGTTTCCTGAAACACGAAAGAAACAAAGCAACACAGCCTATGGCACTTCCACTTATGGTCCTATAGCTTACGGAAATTAAAATCAAAAACAGACAGCCACCCCAATATTTGAGACGGCTGTGTTCACAAGAAGCTCGTCTACAGTATCAGGTAAATATCCCAGAAAGCAAAAAATGGATAAAGAACTTGTGGCACGTACGTACAATGCAATATCACTCAGCAATGAAATCTGTGTCATCAGGCCCATAGCGGCATAGTGAGTGGATGCAGGTACGGTGATTCTACGTGAACTACGTCACACAGAAAAAGAAACATCATAAGATATCACGAATACACGGAATGTAAACTTGACTACACATGAACTGAATTACAAAATAGAAAAGGGTCTCAAATTTAGAAAACCAACTAGTGCTTGCTTATGGGGAAAGGTGCCTTGGGGTGCTGCATAAAACCAGAGACTGAAATTAGCACAGATAACTTTCCATAAGCCCAATATGTAATAGACAAGACCTACTCCTTGCTCAACGAAATGGACCCAACACCACATATTCACTGCCTAGGAATATACCTGACTAGGAAGAATCTTAAAACCCATGGATATATATGTCTCCGTAAGAGAATCAAGGGTGTGTACAGCGGCCGAAAGGCAGCAGTGAAAATCCGATAAATCCCATTATCAAAATAAATTTCGAAAACAAAACACAAAGACAGTGAAATAGAGAGCAATTCTTAAATAATTCACTCAGGGCATGTGATGCAACCGGGATTGACCACATCTACACCCAGAGCTGGTTGAGACATAAGGCTGGACACTTCAGGCTGATAGCATTGGTGAGTTTAGGTGAGCAAATGCACACCCTTTGAAGTCATACTGTATGGTACCTATTCCATGGGTCCCAACTCTTCAGGTTCAAGGGATTCTTCCTCCAGCTAAAACATGCATGTGAAACCCACAGTATGGTCCACCGTGTTATGGGGAAATGATTTAAAATGCATCTCAGTTTTCGTATCCTGGTCCTCGGGTTCACCATTCCAGATGATTTACTAACAGTCTCCCTGCTTGGAGAGTCAGTGCCTTTAACCTCCTGTTTGGCACAGCTTGCAATTTCTGTGCAAGATGAACAGGAATAGGGAGAACCAATGAGAGACTAGCTGTAGGTGTCTGCACGGGCAAATGTAACGCTCATTTCCCACCAGGAAGAGGAATTTACCAAAGGCTCAGCATGCCCTGCCCGAAACAGATTAGGGCCTGAAGCAATCCTGCGGTTTTGTGCCCAGTTCACAAGAAAGCGAGTTGAAGAAAGGAGCTCAGGGGCACTGTAATTCACAAACCTGCAGAGTTATAAATGACAGCTTTCCTCCAAAAATATATTGAAGTAAGCCTTCGAAGGGGACTTGAAAGCGGGGCAGAATTTCAGGAAAACGATTGCAGGGGGTAGACTGGAATTGCCCTGAAAGCATAGGAAAAGAGGCAGAACGTCGACAATGATGCACTTGGCCAAAAAGGGCGTATGCGTTTTTTCCTGAATATATTCAGGAAAAAACGCATACGCCCTTTTTGGCCAACCAAGCAAGCCTGTAAAGGAAATCTGCACTACAATGAAGTCTCACTGCCCCCCAGGCAAGAGGGCCATCTGAAAAAAGTGTAAAATCCAGAAAGGTAGGACAGGATATGGAGAACAGGGAGCCTTGTTATGCTGATTGGCAGGATGTAAATTGCCAGCAGCCAGCCTGGAGAAGTGTATGGTGTTTCCTGAAACACATAAGAAACAAAGCAACACAGTCTATGGCACTTCCACTTATGGTCCTATAGCTTACGGAAATTAAAATCAAAAACAGACAGCCACCCCAATATTTGGGACGGCTGTGTTCACAAGAAGCTCGTCTACAGTAACAGGTAAATATCCCAGAAAGCAAAATATGGATAAAGAAGTTGTGGCACGTACGTACAATGCAATATCACTCAGCAATGAAATCTGTGTCATCAGGCCCGTAGCGGCATAGTGAGTGGATGCAGGTACGGTGATTCTACGTGAACTACGTCACACAGAAAAAGAAACATCATAAGATATCACTAATACACGGAATGTAAACTTGACTACACATGAACTGAATTACAAAACAGAACAGGGTCTCAAATTTAGAAAACCAACTAGTGCTTGCTTATGGGGAAAGGTGCGTTGGGGTGCTTCATAAACCAGAGACTGAAATTAGCACAGATAACTTTCCATAAGCCAAATATGTAATAGACAAGACCTACTCCTTGCTCAACGAAATGGACCCAACACCACATATTCAACGCCTAGGAATATACCTGACTAGGAAGAATCTTAAAACCCATGGATATATATGTCTCCGTAAGAGAATCAAGCGTGTGTACAGCGGCATAAACGCAGCAGTGAAAATCCGATAAATCCCATTATCAAAATAAATTTCAAAAAAAAATCATAAAGACAGTGAAATAGAGAGCAATTCTTAAATAATTCACTCAGGGCATGTGATGCAACCGGGATTTAACACATCTACACCCAGAGCTGGTTGAGACATAAGGCTGGACACTTCAGGCTGATAGCATTGGTGAGTTTCGGTGAGCAAATGCAGACCCTTTGAAGTCATACTGCATGGTACCCATTCCATGGGTCCCAACTCTCCAGGTTCAAGGGATTCTTCCTCCAGCTAAAACATGCATGGGAAACCAAGAGTATCGTCCACCATGTGATTGGGAAATGATTTAAAATGCATCTCAGTTTTCGTATCCTGGTCCTCGGGTTCACCATTCCAGATGCTTTACTAACACTCTCCCCGCTTGGAGAGTCAGTGCCTTTAACCTCCTCTTTGGCACAGCTTGCAATTTCTGTGCAAAATGAACAGGAATAGGGAGAACCAATGAGAGACTAGCTGTAGGTGTCTGCACGGGCAAATGTAACGCTCATTGCCCACCAGGAAGAGGAATTAAAAAAAGGCTCAGTGTGCCCTGCTGGAAACAGATTAGGGCCTGAAGCAATCCTGCGGTTTTGTGCCCAGCTCACAAGAAAGCGAGTTGAAGAAAGGAGCTCAGGGGCACTGTAATTCACAAACCTGCAGAGTTATAAATGACAGCTTTCCTCCAAAAATATATTGAAGTAAGCCTGCGAAGGGGACTTGAAAGCGGGGCAGAATTTCAGGAAAACGATTGCAGGGGGTAGACTGGAATTGCCCTGAAAGCATAGGAAAAGAGGCAGAACGTCGACAATGATGCACTTGGCCAAAAAGGGCGTATGCGTTTTTTCCTGAATATATTCAGGAAAAAACGCATACGCCCTTTTTGGCCAACCAAGCAAGCCTGTAAATGAAATCTGCACTACAATGAAGTCTCACTGCCCCCCTGGCAAAAGGGCCATCTGAAAAAAGTGTAAAATCCAGAAAGGTAGGACAGGATATGGAGAACAGGGAGCCTTGTTATGCTGATTGGCAGGATGTAAATTGCCAGCAGCCAGCCTGGAGAAGTGTATGGTGTTTCCTGAAACACGAAAGAAACAAAGCAACACAGCCTATGGCACTTCCACTTATGGTCCTATAGCTTACGGAAATTAAAATCAAAAACAGACAGCCACCCCAATATTTGAGACGGCTGTGTTCACAAGAAGCTCGTCTACAGTATCAGGTAAATATCCCAGAAAGCAAAAAATGGATAAAGAACTTGTGGCACGTACGTACAATGCAATATCACTCAGCAATGAAATCTGTGTCATCAGGCCCATAGCGGCATAGTGAGTGGATGCAGGTACGGTGATTCTACGTGAACTACGTCACACAGAAAAAGAAACATCATAAGATATCACGAATACACGGAATGTAAACTTGACTACACATGAACTGAATTACAAAATAGAAAAGGGTCTCAAATTTAGAAAACCAACTAGTGCTTGCTTATGGGGAAAGGTGCCTTGGGGTGCTGCATAAAACCAGAGACTGAAATTAGCACAGATAACTTTCCATAAGCCCAATATGTAATAGACAAGACCTACTCCTTGCTCAACGAAATGGACCCAACACCACATATTCAACGCCTAGGAATATACCTGACTAGGAAGAATCTTAAAACCCATGGATATATATGTCTCCGTAAGAGAATCAAGGGTGTGTACAGCGGCCGAAAGGCAGCAGTGAAAATCCGATAAATCCCATTATCAAAATAAATTTCGAAAACAAAACACAAAGACAGTGAAATAGAGAGCAATTCTTAAATAATTCACTCAGGGCATGTGATGCAACCGGGATTGACCACATCTACACCCAGAGCTGGTTGAGACATAAGGCTGGACACTTCAGGCTGATAGCATTGGTGAGTTTAGGTGAGCAAATGCACACCCTTTGAAGTCATACTGTATGGTACCTATTCCATGGGTCCCAACTCTTCAGGTTCAAGGGATTCTTCCTCCAGCTAAAACATGCATGTGAAACCCACAGTATGGTCCAGCGTGTTATGGGGAAATGATTTAAAATGCATCTCAGTTTTCGTATCCTGGTCCTCGGGTTCACCATTCCAGATGATTTACTAACAGTCTCCCTGCTTGGAGAGTCAGTGCCTTTAACCTCCTGTTTGGCACAGCTTGCAATTTCTGTGCAAGATGAACAGGAATAGGGAGAACCAATGAGAGACTAGCTGTAGGTGTCTGCACGGGCAAATGTAACGCTCATTTCCCACCAGGAAGAGGAATTTACCAAAGGCTCAGCATGCCCTGCCCGAAACAGATTAGGGCCTGAAGCAATCCTGCGGTTTTGTGCCCAGTTCACAAGAAAGTGAGTTGAAGAAAGGAGCTCAGGGGCACTGTAATTCACAAACCTGCAGAGTTATAAATGACAGCTATCCTCCAAAAATATATTGAAGTAAGCCTGCGAAGGGGACTTGAAAGCGGGGCAGAATTTCAGGAAAACGATTGCAGGGGGTAGACTGGAATTGCCCTGAAAGCATAGGAAAAGAGGCAGAACGTCGACAATGATGCACTTGGCCAAAAAGGGCGTATGCGTTTTTTCCTGAATATATTCAGGGAAAAACGCATACGCCCTTTTTGGCCAACCAAGCAAGCCTGTAAAGGAAATCTGCACTACAATGAAGTCTCACTGCCCCCCGGGCAAGAGGGCCATCTGAAAAAAGTGTAAAATCCAGAAAGGTAGGACAGGATATGGAGAACAGGGAGCCTTGTTATGCTGATTGGCAGGATGTAAATTGCCAGCAGCCAGCCTGGAGAAGTGTATGGTGTTTCCTGAAACACATAAGAAACAAAGCAACACAGTCTATGGCACTTCCACTTATGGTCCTATAGCTTACGGAAATTAAAATCAAAAACAGACAGCCACCCCAATATTTGGGACGGCTGTGTTCACAAGAAGCTCGTCTACAGTAACAGGTAAATATCCCAGAAAGCAAAATATGGATAAAGAAGTTGTGGCACGTACGTACAATGCAATATCACTCAGCAATGAAATCTGTGTCATCAGGCCCGTAGCGGCATAGTGAGTGGATGCAGGTACGGTGATTCTACGTGAACTACGTCACACAGAAAAAGAAACATCATAAGATATCACTAATACACGGAATGTAAACTTGACTACACATGAACTGAATTACAAAACAGAACAGGGTCTCAAATTTAGAAAACCAACTAGTGCTTGCTTATGGGGAAAGGTGCGTTGGGGTGCTTCATAAAACCAGAGACTGAAATTAGCACAGATAACTTTCCATAAGCCAAATATGTAATAGACAAGACCTACTCCTTGCTCAACGAAATGGACCCAACACCACATATTCAACGCCTAGGAATATACCTGACTAGGAAGAATCTTAAAACCCATGGATATATATGTCTCCGTAAGAGAATCAAGCGTGTGTACAGCGGCATAAACGCAGCAGTGAAAATCCGATAAATCCCATTATCAAAATAAATTTCAAAAAAAAATCATAAAGACAGTGAAATAGAGAGCAATTCTTAAATAATTCACTCAGGGCATGTGATGCAACCGGGATTTAACACATCTACACCCAGAGCTGGTTGAGACATAAGGCTGGACACTTCAGGCTGATAGCATTGGTGAGTTTCGGTGAGCAAATGCAGACCCTTTGAAGTCATACTGCATGGTACCCATTCCATGGGTCCCAACTCTCCAGGTTCAAGGGATTCTTCCTCCAGCTAAAACATGCATGGGAAACCAAGAGTATCGTCCACCATGTGATTGGGAAATGATTTAAAATGCATCTCAGTTTTCGTATCCTGGTCCTCGGGTTCACCATTCCAGATGCTTTACTAACACTCTCCCCGCTTGGAGAGTCAGTGCCTTTAACCTCCTCTTTGGCACAGCTTGCAATTTCTGTGCAAAATGGACAGGAATAGGGAGAACCAATGAGAGACTAGCTGTAGGTGTCTGCACGGGCAAATGTAACGCTCATTGCCCACCAGGAAGAGGAATTAAACAAAGGCTCAGTGTGCCCTGCTGGAAACAGATTAGGGCCTGAAGCAATCCTGCGGTTTTGTGCCCAGCTCACAAGAAAGCGAGTTGAAGAAAGGAGCTCAGGGGCACTGTAATTCACAAACCTGCAGAGTTATAAATGACAGCTTTCCTCCAAAAATATATTGAAGTAAGCCTGCGAAGGGGACTTGAAAGCGGGGCAGAATTTCAGGAAAACGATTGCAGGGGGTAGACTGGAATTGCCCTGAAAGCATAGGAAAAGAGGCAGAACGTCGACAATGATGCACTTGGCCAAAAAGGGCGTATGCGTTTTTTCCTGAATATATTCAGGAAAAAACGCATACGCCCTTTTTGGCCAACCAAGCAAGCCTGTAAATGAAATCTGCACTACAATGAAGTCTCACTGCCCCCCTGGCAAAAGGGCCATCTGAAAAAAGTGTAAAATCCAGAAAGGTAGGACAGGATATGGAGAACAGGGAGCCTTGTTATGCTGATTGGCAGGATGTAAATTGCCAGCAGCCACCCTGGAGAAGTGTATGGTGTTTCCTTAAACACGAATGAAACAAAGCAACACAGCCTATGGCACTTCCACTTATGGTCCTATAGCTTACGGAAATTAAAATCAAAAACAGACAGCCACCCCAATATTTGAGACGGCTGTGTTCACAAGAAGCTCGTCTACAGTATCAGGTAAATATCCCAGAAAGCAAAAAATGGATAAAGAACTTGTGGCACGTACGTACAATGCAATATCACTCAGCAATGAAATCTGTGTCATCAGGCCCATAGCGGCATAGTGAGTGGATGCAGGTACGGTGATTCTACGTGAACTACGTCACACAGAAAAAGAAACATCATAAGATATCACGAATACACGGAATGTAAACTTGACTACACATGAACTGAATTACAAAACAGAACAGGGCCTCAAATTTAGAAAACCAACTAGTGCTTGCTTATGGGGAAAGGTGCCTTGGGGTGCTGCATAAAACCAGAGACTGAAATTAGCACAGATAACTTTCCATAAGCCCAATATGTAATAGACAAGACCTACTCCTTGCTCAACGAAATGGACCCAACACCACATATTCAACGCCTAGGAATATACCTGACTAGGAAGAATCTTAAAACCCATGGATATATATGTCTCCGTAAGAGAATCAAGGGTGTGTACAGCGGCCGAAAGGCAGCAGTGAAAATCCGATAAATCCCATTATCAAAATAAATTTCGAAAACAAAACACAAAGACAGTGAAATAGAGAGCAATTCTTAAATAATTCACTCAGGGCATGTGATGCAACCGGGATTGACCACATCTACACCCAGAGCTGGTTGAGACATAAGGCTGGACACTTCAGGCTGATAGCATTGGTGAGTTTAGGTGAGCAAATGCACACCCTTTGAAGTCATACTGTATGGTACCTATTCCATGGGTCCCAACTCTTCAGGTTCAAGGGATTCTTCCTCCAGCTAAAACATGCATGTGAAACCCACAGTATGGTCCACCGTGTTATGGGGAAATGATTTAAAATGCATCTCAGTTTTCGTATCCTGGTCCTCGGGATCACCATTCCAGATGATTTACTAACAGTCTCCCTGCTTGGAGAGTCAGTGCCTTTAACCTCCTGTTTGGCACAGCTTGCAATTTCTGTGCAAGATGAACAGGAATAGGGAGAACCAATGAGAGACTAGCTGTAGGTGTCTGCACGGGCAAATGTAACGCACATTTCCCACCAGGAAGAGGAATTTACCAAAGGCTCAGCATGCCCTGCCCGAAACAGATTAGGGCCTGAAGCAATCCTGCGGTTTTGTGCCCAGTTCACAAGAAAGCGAGTTGAAGAAAGGAGCTCAGGGGCACTGTAATTCACAAACCTGCAGAGTTATAAATGACAGCTATCCTCCAAAAATATATTGAAGTAAGCCTGCGAAGGGGACTTGAAAGCGGGGCAGAATTTCAGGAAAACGATTGCAGGGGGTAGACTGGAATTGCCCTGAAAGCATAGGAAAAGAGGCAGAACGTCGACAATGATGCACTTGGCCAAAAAGGGCGTATGCGTTTTTTCCTGAATATATTCAGGAAAAAACGCATACGCCCTTTTTGGCCAACCAAGCAAGCCTGTAAAGGAAATCTGCACTACAATGAAGTCTCACTGCCCCCCGGGCAAGAGGGCCATCTGAAAAAAGTGTAAAATCCAGAAAGGTAGGACAGGATATGGAGAACAGGGAGCCTTGTTATGCTGATTGGCAGGATGTAAATTGCCAGCAGCCAGCCTGGAGAAGTGTATGGTGTTTCCTGAAACACATAAGAAACAAAGCAACACAGTCTATGGCACTTCCACTTATGGTCCTATAGCTTACGGAAATTAAAATCAAAAACAGACAGCCACCCCAATATTTGGGACGGCTGTGTTCACAAGAAGCTCGTCTACAGTAACAGGTAAATATCCCAGAAAGCAAAATATGGATAAAGAAGTTGTGGCACGTACGTACAATGCAATATCACTCAGCAATGAAATCTGTGTCATCAGGTCCGTAGCGGCATAGTGAGTGGATGCAGGTACGGTGATTCTACGTGAACTACGTCACACAGAAAAAGAAACATCATAAGATATCACTAATACACGGAATGTAAACTTGACTACACATGAACTGAATTACAAAACAGAACAGGGTCTCAAATTTAGAAAACCAACTAGTGCTTGCTTATGGGGAAAGGTGCGTTGGGGTGCTTCATAAAACCAGAGACTGAAATTAGCACAGATAACTTTCCATAAGCCAAATATGTAATAGACAAGACCTACTCCTTGCTCAACGAAATGGACCCAACACCACATATTCAACGCCTAGGAATATACCTGACTAGGAAGAATCTTAAAACCCATGGATATATATGTCACCGTAAGAGAATCAAGCGTGTGTACAGCGGCATAAACGCAGCAGTGAAAATCCGATAAATCCCATTATCAAAATAAATTTCAAAAAAAAATCATAAAGACAGTGAAATAGAGAGCAATTCTTAAATAATTCACTCAGGGCATGTGATGCAACCGGGATTTAACACATCTACACCCAGAGCTGGTTGAGACATAAGGCTGGACACTTCAGGCTGATAGCATTGGTGAGTTTCGGTGAGCAAATGCAGACCCTTTGAAGTCATACTGCATGGTACCCATTCCATGGGTCCCAACTCTCCAGGTTCAAGGGATTCTTCCTCCAGCTAAAACATGCATGGGAAACCAAGAGTATCGTCCACCATGTGATTGGGAAATGATTTAAAATGCATCTCAGTTTTCGTATCCTGGTCCTCGGGTTCACCATTCCAGATGCTTTACTAACACTCTCCCCGCTTGGAGAGTCAGTGCCTTTAACCTCCTCTTTGGCACAGCTTGCAATTTCTGTGCAAAATGAACAGGAATAGGGAGAACCAATGAGAGACTAGCTGTAGGTGTCTGCACGGGCAAATGTAACGCTCATTGCCCACCAGGAAGAGGAATTAAACAAAGGCTCAGTGTGCCCTGCTGGAAACAGATTAGGGCCTGAAGCAATCCTGCGGTTTTGTGCCCAGCTCACAAGAAAGCGAGTTGAAGAAAGGAGCTCAGGGGCACTGTAATTCACAAACCTGCAGAGTTATAAATGACAGCTTTCCTCCAAAAATATATTGAAGTAAGCCTGCGAAGGGGACTTGAAAGCGGGGCAGAATTTCAGGAAAACGATTGCAGGGGTTAGACTGGAATTGCCCTGAAAGCATAGGAAAAGAGGCAGAACGTCGACAATGATGCACTTGGCCAAAAAGGGCGTATGCGTTTTTTCCTGAATATATTCAGGAAAAAACGCATACGCCCTTTTTGGCCAACCAAGCAAGCCTGTAAATGAAATCTGCACTACAATGAAGTCTCACTGCCCCCCTGGCAAAAGGGCCATCTGAAAAAAGTGTAAAATCCAGAAAGGTAGGACAGGATATGGAGAACAGGGAGCCTTGTTATGCTGATTGGCAGGATGTAAATTGCCAGCAGCCACCCTGGAGAAGTGTATGGTGTTTCCTGAAACACGAAAGAAACAAAGCAACACAGCCTATGGCACTTCCACTTATGGTCCTATAGCTTACGGAAATTAAAATCAAAAACAGACAGCCACCCCAATATTTGAGACGGCTGTGTTCACAAGAAGCTCGTCTACAGTATCAGGTAAATATCCCAGAAAGCAAAAAATGGATAAAGAACTTGTGACACGTACGTACAATGCAATATCACTCAGCAATGAAATCTGTGTCATCAGGCCCATAGCGGCATAGTGAGTGGATGCAGGTACGGTGATTCTACGTGAACTACGTCACACAGAAAAAGAAACATCATAAGATATCACGAATACACGGAATGTAAACTTGACTACACATGAACTGAATTACAAAACAGAACAGGGCCTCAAATTTAGAAAACCAACTAGTGCTTGCTTATGGGGAAAGGTGCCTTGGGGTGCTGCATAAAACCAGAGACTGAAATTAGCACAGATAACTTTCCATAAGCCAAATATGTAATAGACAAGACCTACTCCTTGCTCAACGAAATGGACCCAACACCACATATTCAACGCCTAGGAATATACCTGACTAGGAAGAATCTTAAAACCCATGGATATATATGTCTCCGTAAGAGAATCAAGGGTGTGTACAGCGGCCGAAAGGCAGCAGTGAAAATCCGATAAATCCCATTATCAAAATAAATTTCGAAAACAAAACACAAAGACAGTGAAATAGAGAGCAATTCTTAAATAATTCACTCAGGGCATGTGATGCAACCGGGATTGACCACATCTACACCCAGAGCTGGTTGAGACATAAGGCTGGACACTTCAGGCTGATAGCATTGGTGAGTTTAGGTGAGCAAATGCACACCCTTTGAAGTCATACTGTATGGTACCTATTCCATGGGTCCCAACTCTTCAGGTTCAAGGGATTCTTCCTCCAGCTAAAACATGCATGTGAAACCCACAGTATGGTCCACCGTGTTATGGGGAAATGATTTAAAATGCATCTCAGTTTTCGTATCCTGGTCCTCGGGTTCACCATTCCAGATGATTTACTAACAGTCTCCCTGCTTGGAGAGTCAGTGCCTTTAACCTCCTGTTTGGCACAGCTTGCAATTTCTGTGCAAGATGAACAGGAATAGGGAGAACCAATGAGAGACTAGCTGTAGGTGTCTGCACGGGCAAATGTAACGCTCATTTCCCACCAGGAAGAGGAATTTACCAAAGGCTCAGCATGCCCTGCCCGAAACAGATTAGGGCCTGAAGCAATCCTGCGGTTTTGTGCCCAGTTCACAAGAAAGCGAGTTGAAGAAAGGAGCTCAGGGGCACTGTAATTCACAAACCTGCAGAGTTATAAATGACAGCTATCCTCCAAAAATATATTGAAGTAAGCCTGCGAAGGGGACTTGAAAGCGGGGCAGAATTTCAGGAAAACGATTGCAGGGGGTAGACTGGAATTGCCCTGAAAGCATAGGAAAAGAGGCAGAACGTCGACAATGATGCACTTGGCCAAAAAGAGCGTATGCGTTTTTTCCTGAATATATTCAGGAAAAAACGCATACGCCCTTTTTGGCCAACCAAGCAAGCCTGTAAAGGAAATCTGCACTACAATGAAGTCTCACTGCCCCCCGGGCAAGAGGGCCATCTGAAAAAAGTGTAAAATCCAGAAAGGTAGGACAGGATATGGAGAACAGGGAGCCTTGTTATGCTGATTGGCAGGATGTAAATTGCCAGCAGCCAGCCTGGAGAAGTGTATGGTGTTTCCTGAAACACATAAGAAACAAAGCAACACAGTCTATGGCACTTCCACTTATGGTCCTATAGCTTACGGAAATTAAAATCAAAAACAGACAGCCACCCCAATATTTGGGACGGCTGTGTTCACAAGAAGCTCGTCTACAGTAACAGGTAAATATCCCAGAAAGCAAAATATGGATAAAGAAGTTGTGGCACGTACGTACAATGCAATATCACTCAGCAATGAAATCTGTGTCATCAGGCCCGTAGCGGCATAGTGAGTGGATGCAGGTACGGTGATTCTACGTGAACTACGTCACACAGAAAAAGAAACATCATAAGATATCACTAATACACGGAATGTAAACTTGACTACACATGAACTGAATTACAAAACAGAACAGGGTCTCAAATTTAGAAAACCAACTAGTGCTTGCTTATGGGGAAAGGTGCGTTGGGGTGCTTCATAAAACCAGAGACTGAAATTAGCACAGATAACTTTCCATAAGCCAAATATGTAATAGACAAGACCTACTCCTTGCTCAACGAAATGGACCCAACACCACATATTCAACGCCTAGGAATATACCTGACTAGGAAGAATCTTAAAACCCATGGATATATATGTCTCCGTAAGAGAATCAAGCGTGTGTACAGCGGCATAAACGCAGCAGTGAAAATCCGATAAATCCCATTATCAAAATAAATTTCAAAAAAAAATCATAAAGACAGTGAAATAGAGAGCAATTCTTAAATAATTCACTCAGGGCATGTGATGCAACCGGGATTTAACACATCTACACCCAGAGCTGGTTGAGACATAAGGCTGGACACTTCAGGCTGATAGCATTGGTGAGTTTCGGTGAGCAAATGCAGACCCTTTGAAGTCATACTGCATGGTACCCATTCCATGGGTCCCAACTCTCCAGGTTCAAGGGATTCTTCCTCCAGCTAAAACATGCATGGGAAACCAAGAGTATCGTCCACCATGTGATTGGGAAATGATTTAAAATGCATCTCAGTTTTTGTATCCTGGTCCTCGGGTTCACCATTCCAGATGCTTTACTAACACTCTCCCCGCTTGGAGAGTCAGTTCCTTTAACCTCCTCTTTGGCACAGCTTGCAATTTCTGTGCAAAATGAACAGGAATAGGGAGAACCAATGAGAGACTAGCTGTAGGTGTCTGCACGGGCAAATGTAACGCTCATTGCCCACCAGGAAGAGGAATTAACCAAAGGCTCAGCGTGCCCTGCCGGAAACAGATTAGGGCCTGAAGCATTCCTGCGGTTTTGTGCCCAGCTCACAAGAAAGCGAGTTGAAGAAAGGAGCTCAGGGGCACTGTAATTCACAAACCTGCAGAGTTATAAATGACAGCTATCCTCCAAAAATATATTGAAGTAAGCCTGCGAAGGGGAGTTGAAAGCGGGGCAGAATTTCCGAAAAACGATTGCAGGGGGTAGACTGGAATTGCCCTGAAAGCATAGGAAAAGAGGCAGAACGTCGACAATGATGCACTTGGCCAAAAAGGGCGTATGCGTTTTTTCCTGAATATATTCAGGAAAAAACGCATACGCCCTTTTTGGCCAACCAAGCAAGCCTGTAAATGAAATCTGCACTACAATGAAGTCTCACTGCCCCCCTGGCAAAAGGGCCATCTGAAAAAAGTGTAAAATCCAGAAAGGTAGGACAGGATATGGAGAACAGGGAGCCTTGTTATGCTGATTGGCAGGATGTAAATTGCCAGCAGCCACCCTGGAGAAGTGTATGGTGTTTCCTGAAACACGAAAGAAACAAAGCAACACAGCCTATGGCACTTCCACTTATGGTCCTATAGCTTACGGAAATTAAAATCAAAAACAGACAGCCACCCCAATATTTGAGACGGCTGTGTTCACAAGAAGCTCGTCTACAGTATCAGGTAAATATCCCAGAAAGCAAAAAATGGATAAAGAACTTGTGGCACGTACGTACAATGCAATATCACTCAGCAATGAAATCTGTGTCATCAGGCCCATAGCGGCATAGTGAGTGGATGCAGGTACGGTGATTCTACGTGAACTACGTCACACAGAAAAAGAAACATCATAAGATATCACGAATACACGGAATGTAAACTTGACTACACATGAACTGAATTACAAAATAGAAAAGGGTCTCAAATTTAGAAAACCAACTAGTGCTTGCTTATGGGGAAAGGTGCCTTGGGGTGCTGCATAAAACCAGAGACTGAAATTAGCACAGATAACTTTCCATAAGCCCAATATGTAATAGACAAGACCTACTCCTTGCTCAACGAAATGGACCCAACACCACATATTCAACGCCTAGGAATATACCTGACTAGGAAGAATCTTAAAACCCATGGATATATATGTCTCCGTAAGAGAATCAAGGGTGTGTACAGCGGCCGAAAGGCAGCAGTGAAAATCCGATAAATCCCATTATCAAAATAAATTTCGAAAACAAAACACAAAGACAGTGAAATAGAGAGCAATTCTTAAATAATTCACTCAGGGCATGTGATGCAACCGGGATTGACCACATCTACACCCAGAGCTGGTTGAGACATAAGGCTGGACACTTCAGGCTGATAGCATTGGTGAGTTTAGGTGAGCAAATGCACACCCTTTGAAGTCATACTGTATGGTACCTATTCCATGGGTCCCAACTCTTCAGGTTCAAGGGATTCTTCCTCCAGCTAAAACATGCATGAGAAACCCACAGTATGGTCCACCGTGTTATGGGGAAATGATTTAAAATGCATCTCAGTTTTCGTATCCTGGTCCTCGGGTTCACCATTCCAGATGATTTACTAACAGTCTCCCTGCTTGGAGAGTTAGTGCCTTTAACCTCCTGTTTGGCACAACTTGCAATTTCTGTGCAAGATGAACAGGAATAGGGAGAACCAATGAGAGACTAGCTGTAGGTGTCTGCACGGGCAAATGTAACGCTCATTTCCCACCAGGAAGAGGAATTTACCAAAGGCTCAGCATGCCCTGCCCGAAACAGATTAGGGCCTGAAGCAATCCTGCGGTTTTGTGCCCAGTTCACAAGAAAGCGAGTTGAAGAAAGGAGCTCAGGGGCACTGTAATTCACAAACCTGCAGAGTTATAAATGACAGCTATCCTCCAAAAATATATTGAAGTAAGCCTGCGAAGGGGACTTGAAAGCGGGGCAGAATTTCAGGAAAACGATTGCAGGGGGTAGACTGGAATTGCCCTGAAAGCATAGGAAAAGAGGCAGAACGTCGACAATGATGCACTTGGCCAAAAAGGGCGTATGCGTTTTTTCCTGAATATATTCAGGAAAAAACGCATACGCCCTTTTTGGCCAACCAAGCAAGCCTGTAAAGGAAATCTGCACTACAATGAAGTCTCACTGCCCCCCGGGCAAAAGGGCCATCTGAAAAAAGTGTAAAATCCAGAAAGGTAGGACAGGATATGGAGAACAGGGAGCCTTGTTATGCTGATTGGCAGGATGTAAATTGCCAGCAGCCAGCCTGGAGAAGTGTATGGTGTTTCCTGAAACACATAAGAAACAAAGCAACACAGTCTATGGCACTTCCACTTATGGTCCTATAGCTTACGGAAATTAAAATCAAAAACAGACAGCCACCCCAATATTTGGGACGGCTGTGTTCACAAGAAGCTCGTCTACAGTAACAGGTAAATATCCCAGAAAGCAAAATATGGATAAAGAAGTTGTGGCACGTACGTACAATGCAATATCACTCAGCAATGAAATCTGTGTCATCAGGCCCGTAGCGGCATAGTGAGTGGATGCAGGTACGGTGATTCTACGTGAACTACGTCACACAGAAAAAGAAACATCATAAGATATCACTAATACACGGAATGTAAACTTGACTACACATGAACTGAATTACAAAACAGAACAGGGCCTCAAATTTAGAAAACCAACTAGTGCTTGCTTATGGGGAAAGGTGCCTTGGGGTGCTGCATAAAACCAGAGACTGAAATTAGCACAGATAACTTTCCATAAGCCAAATATGTAATAGACAAGACCTACTCCTTGCTCAACGAAATGGACCCAACACCACATATTCAACGCCTAGGAATATACCTGACTAGGAAGAATCTTAAAACCCATGGATATATATGTCTCCGTAAGAGAATCAAGGGTGTGTACAGCGGCCGAAAGGCAGCAGTGAAAATCCGATAAATCCCATTATCAAAATAAATTTCGAAAACAAAACACAAAGACAGTGAAATAGAGAGCAATTCTTAAATAATTCACTCAGGGCATGTGATGCAACCGGGATTGACCACATCTACACCCAGAGCTGGTTGAGACATAAGGCTGGACACTTCAGGCTGATAGCATTGGTGAGTTTAGGTGAGCAAATGCACACCCTTTGAAGTCATACTGTATGGTACCTATTCCATGGGTCCCAACTCTTCAGGTTCAAGGGATTCTTCCTCCAGCTAAAACATGCATGTGAAACCCACAGTATGGTCCACCGTGTTATGGGGAAATGATTTAAAATGCATCTCAGTTTTCGTATCCTGGTCCTCGGGTTCACCATTCCAGATGATTTACTAACAGTCTCCCTGCTTGGAGAGTCAGTGCCTTTAACCTCCTGTTTGGCACAGCTTGCAATTTCTGTGCAAGATGAACAGGAATAGGGAGAACCAATGAGAGACTAGCTGTAGGTGTCTGCACGGGCAAATGTAACGCTCATTTCCCACCAGGAAGAGGAATTTACCAAAGGCTCAGCATGCCCTGCCCGAAACAGATTAGGGCCTGAAGCAATCCTGCGGTTTTGTGCCCAGTTCACAAGAAAGCGAGTTGAAGAAAGGAGCTCAGGGGCACTGTAATTCACAAACCTGCAGAGTTATAAATGACAGCTATCCTCCAAAAATATATTGAAGTAAGCCTGCGAAGGGGACTTGAAAGCGGGGCAGAATTTCAGGAAAACGATTGCAGGGGGTAGACTGGAATTGCCCTGAAAGCATAGGAAAAGAGGCAGAACGTCGACAATGATGCACTTGGCCAAAAAGGGCGTATGCGTTTTTTCCTGAATATATTCAGGAAAAAACGCATACGCCCTTTTTGGCCAACCAAGCAAGCCTGTAAAGGAAATCTGCACTACAATGAAGTCTCACTGCCCCCCGGGCAAGAGGGCCATCTGAAAAAAGTGTAAAATCCAGAAAGGTAGGACAGGATATGGAGAACAGGGAGCCTTGTTATGCTGATTGGCAGGATGTAAATTGCCAGCAGCCAGCCTGGAGAAGTGTATGGTGTTTCCTGAAACACATAAGAAACAAAGCAACACAGTCTATGGCACTTCCACTTATGGTCCTATAGCTTACGGAAATTAAAATCAAAAACAGACAGCCACCCCAATATTTGGGACGGCTGTGTTCACAAGAAGCTCGTCTACAGTAACAGGTAAATATCCCAGAAAGCAAAATATGGATAAAGAAGTTGTGGCACGTACGTACAATGCAATATCACTCAGCAATGAAATCTGTGTCATCAGGCCCGTAGCGGCATAGTGAGTGGATGCAGGTACGGTGATTCTACGTGAACTACGTCACACAGAAAAAGAAACATCATAAGATATCACTAATACACGGAATGTAAACTTGACTACACATGAACTGAATTACAAAACAGAACAGGGTCTCAAATTTAGAAAACCAACTAGTGCTTGCTTATGGGGAAAGGTGCGTTGGGGTGCTTCATAAAACCAGAGACTGAAATTAGCACAGATAACTTTCCATAAGCCAAATATGTAATAGACAAGACCTACTCCTTGCTCAACGAAATGGACCCAACACCACATATTCAACGCCTAGGAATATACCTGACTAGGAAGAATCTTAAAACCCATGGATATATATGTCTCCGTAAGAGAATCAAGCGTGTGTACAGCGGCATAAACGCAGCAGTGAAAATCCGATAAATCCCATTATCAAAATAAATTTCAAAAAAAAATCATAAAGACAGTGAAATAGAGAGCAATTCTTAAATAATTCACTCAGGGCATGTGATGCAACCGGGATTTAACACATCTACACCCAGAGCTGGTTGAGACATAAGGCTGGACACTTCAGGCTGATAGCATTGGTGAGTTTCGGTGAGCAAATGCAGACCCTTTGAAGTCATACTGCATGGTACCCATTCCATGGGTCCCAACTCTCCAGGTTCAAGGGATTCTTCCTCCAGCTAAAACATGCATGGGAAACCAAGAGTATCGTCCACCATGTGATTGGGAAATGATTTAAAATGCATCTCAGTTTTTGTATCCTGGTCCTCGGGTTCACCATTCCAGATGCTTTACTAACACTCTCCCCGCTTGGAGAGTCAGTTCCTTTAACCTCCTCTTTGGCACAGCTTGCAATTTCTGTGCAAAATGAACAGGAATAGGGAGAACCAATGAGAGACTAGCTGTAGGTGTCTGCACGGGCAAATGTAACGCTCATTGCCCACCAGGAAGAGGAATTAACCAAAGGCTCAGCGTGCCCTGCCGGAAACAGATTAGGGCCTGAAGCATTCCTGCGGTTTTGTGCCCAGCTCACAAGAAAGCGAGTTGAAGAAAGGAGCTCAGGGGCACTGTAATTCACAAACCTGCAGAGTTATAAATGACAGCTATCCTCCAAAAATATATTGAAGTAAGCCTGCGAAGGGGAGTTGAAAGCGGGGCAGAATTTCCGAAAAACGATTGCAGGGGGTAGACTGGAATTGCCCTGAAAGCATAGGAAAAGAGGCAGAACGTCGACAATGATGCACTTGGCCAAAAAGGGCGTATGCGTTTTTTCCTGAATATATTCAGGAAAAAACGCATACGCCCTTTTTGGCCAACCAAGCAAGCCTGTAAATGAAATCTGCACTACAATGAAGTCTCACTGCCCCCCTGGCAAAAGGGCCATCTGAAAAAAGTGTAAAATCCAGAAAGGTAGGACAGGATATGGAGAACAGGGAGCCTTGTTATGCTGATTGGCAGGATGTAAATTGCCAGCAGCCACCCTGGAGAAGTGTATGGTGTTTCCTGAAACACGAAAGAAACAAAGCAACACAGCCTATGGCACTTCCACTTATGGTCCTATAGCTTACGGAAATTAAAATCAAAAACAGACAGCCACCCCAATATTTGAGACGGCTGTGTTCACAAGAAGCTCGTCTACAGTATCAGGTAAATATCCCAGAAAGCAAAAAATGGATAAAGAACTTGTGGCACGTACGTACAATGCAATATCACTCAGCAATGAAATCTGTGTCATCAGGCCCATAGCGGCATAGTGAGTGGATGCAGGTACGGTGATTCTACGTGAACTACGTCACACAGAAAAAGAAACATCATAAGATATCACGAATACACGGAATGTAAACTTGACTACACATGAACTGAATTACAAAATAGAAAAGGGTCTCAAATTTAGAAAACCAACTAGTGCTTGCTTATGGGGAAAGGTGCCTTGGGGTGCTGCATAAAACCAGAGACTGAAATTAGCACAGATAACTTTCCATAAGCCCAATATGTAATAGACAAGACCTACTCCTTGCTCAACGAAATGGACCCAACACCACATATTCAACGCCTAGGAATATACCTGACTAGGAAGAATCTTAAAACCCATGGATATATATGTCTCCGTAAGAGAATCAAGGGTGTGTACAGCGGCCGAAAGGCAGCAGTGAAAATCCGATAAATCCCATTATCAAAATAAATTTCGAAAACAAAACACAAAGACAGTGAAATAGAGAGCAATTCTTAAATAATTCACTCAGGGCATGTGATGCAACCGGGATTGACCACATCTACACCCAGAGCTGGTTGAGACATAAGGCTGGACACTTCAGGCTGATAGCATTGGTGAGTTTAGGTGAGCAAATGCACACCCTTTGAAGTCATACTGTATGGTACCTATTCCATGGGTCCCAACTCTTCAGGTTCAAGGGATTCTTCCTCCAGCTAAAACATGCATGAGAAACCCACAGTATGGTCCACCGTGTTATGGGGAAATGATTTAAAATGCATCTCAGTTTTCGTATCCTGGTCCTCGGGTTCACCATTCCAGATGATTTACTAACAGTCTCCCTGCTTGGAGAGTTAGTGCCTTTAACCTCCTGTTTGGCACAACTTGCAATTTCTGTGCAAGATGAACAGGAATAGGGAGAACCAATGAGAGACTAGCTGTAGGTGTCTGCACGGGCAAATGTAACGCTCATTTCCCACCAGGAAGAGGAATTTACCAAAGGCTCAGCATGCCCTGCCCGAAACAGATTAGGGCCTGAAGCAATCCTGCGGTTTTGTGCCCAGTTCACAAGAAAGCGAGTTGAAGAAAGGAGCTCAGGGGCACTGTAATTCACAAACCTGCAGAGTTATAAATGACAGCTATCCTCCAAAAATATATTGAAGTAAGCCTGCGAAGGGGACTTGAAAGCGGGGCAGAATTTCAGGAAAACGATTGCAGGGGGTAGACTGGAATTGCCCTGAAAGCATAGGAAAAGAGGCAGAACGTCGACAATGATGCACTTGGCCAAAAAGGGCGTATGCGTTTTTTCCTGAATATATTCAGGAAAAAACGCATACGCCCTTTTTGGCCAACCAAGCAAGCCTGTAAAGGAAATCTGCACTACAATGAAGTCTCACTGCCCCCCGGGCAAAAGGGCCATCTGAAAAAAGTGTAAAATCCAGAAAGGTAGGACAGGATATGGAGAACAGGGAGCCTTGTTATGCTGATTGGCAGGATGTAAATTGCCAGCAGCCAGCCTGGAGAAGTGTATGGTGTTTCCTGAAACACATAAGAAACAAAGCAACACAGTCTATGGCACTTCCACTTATGGTCCTATAGCTTACGGAAATTAAAATCAAAAACAGACAGCCACCCCAATATTTGGGACGGCTGTGTTCACAAGAAGCTCGTCTACAGTAACAGGTAAATATCCCAGAAAGCAAAATATGGATAAAGAAGTTGTGGCACGTACGTACAATGCAATATCACTCAGCAATGAAATCTGTGTCATCAGGCCCGTAGCGGCATAGTGAGTGGATGCAGGTACGGTGATTCTACGTGAACTACGTCACACAGAAAAAGAAACATCATAAGATATCACTAATACACGGAATGTAAACTTGACTACACATGAACTGAATTACAAAACAGAACAGGGTCTCAAATTTAGAAAACCAACTAGTGCTTGCTTATGGGGAAAGGTGCGTTGGGGTGCTTCATAAAACCAGAGACTGAAATTAGCACAGATAACTTTCCATAAGCCAAATATGTAATAGACAAGACCTACTCCTTGCTCAACGAAATGGACCCAACACCACATATTCAACGCCTAGGAATATACCTGACTAGGAAGAATCTTAAAACCCATGGATATATATGTCTCCGTAAGAGAATCAAGCGTGTGTACAGCGGCATAAACGCAGCAGTGAAAATCCGATAAATCCCATTATCAAAATAAATTTCGAAAACAAAACACAAAGACAGTGAAATAGAGAGCAATTCTTAAATAATTCACTCAGGGCATGTGATGCAACCGGGATTGACCACATCTACACCCAGAGCTGGTTGAGACATAAGGCTGGACACTTCAGGCTGATAGCATTGGTGAGTTTAGGTGAGCAAATGCACACCCTTTGAAGTCATACTGTATGGTACCTATTCCATGGGTCCCAACTCTTCAGGTTCAAGGGATTCTTCCTCCAGCTAAAACATGCATGTGAAACCCACAGTATGGTCCACCGTGTTATGGGGAAATGATTTAAAATGCATCTCAGTTTTCGTATCCTGGTCCTCGGGTTCACCATTCCAGATGATTTACTAACAGTCTCCCTGCTTGGAGAGTCAGTGCCTTTAACCTCCTGTTTGGCACAGCTTGCAATTTCTGTGCAAGATGAACAGGAATAGGGAGAACCAATGAGAGTCTAGCTGTAGGTGTCTGCACGGGCAAATGTAACGCTCATTGCCCACCAGGAAGAGGAATTTACCAAAGGCTCAGCATGCCCTGCCCGAAACAGATTAGGGCCTGAAGCAATCCTGCGGTTTTGTGCCCAGTTCACAAGAAAGCGAGTTGAAGAAAGGAGCTCAGGGGCACTGTAATTCACAAACCTGCAGAGTTATAAATGACAGCTATCCTCCAAAAATATATTGAAGTAAGCCTGCGAAGGGGACTTGAAAGCGGGGCAGAATTTCAGGAAAACGATTGCAGGGGGTAGACTGGAATTGCCCTGAAAGCATAGGAAAAGAGGCAGAACGTCGACAATGATGCACTTGGCCAAAAAGGGCGTATGCGTTTTTTCCTGAATATATTCAGGAAAAAACGCATACGCCCTTTTTGGCCAACCAAGCAAGCCTGTAAAGGAAATCTGCACTACAATGAAGTCTCACTGCCCCCCGGGCAAGAGGGCCATCTGAAAAAAGTGTAAAATCCAGAAAGGTAGGACAGGATATGGAGAACAGGGAGCCTTGTTATGCTGATTGGCAGGATGTAAATTGCCAGCAGCCAGCCTGGAGAAGTGTATGGTGTTTCCTGAAACACATAAGAAACAAAGCAACACAGTCTATGGCACTTCCACTTATGGTCCTATAGCTTACGGAAATTAAAATCAAAAACAGACAGCCACCCCAATATTTGGGACGGCTGTGTTCACAAGAAGCTCGTCTACAGTAACAGGTAAATATCCCAGAAAGCAAAATATGGATAAAGAAGTTGTGGCACGTACGTACAATGCAATATCACTCAGCAATGAAATCTGTGTCATCAGGCCCGTAGCGGCATAGTGAGTGGATGCAGGTACGGTGATTCTACGTGAACTACGTCACACAGAAAAAGAAACATCATAAGATATCACTAATACACGGAATGTAAACTTGACTACACATGAACTGAATTACAAAACAGAACAGGGTCTCAAATTTAGAAAACCAACTAGTGCTTGCTTATGGGGAAAGGTGCGTTGGGGTGCTTCATAAAACCAGAGACTGAAATTAGCACAGATAACTTTCCATAAGCCAAATATGTAATAGACAAGACCTACTCCTTGCTCAACGAAATGGACCCAACACCACATATTCAACGCCTAGGAATATACCTGACTAGGAAGAATCTTAAAACCCATGGATATATATGTCTCCGTAAGAGAATCAAGCGTGTGTACAGCGGCATAAACGCAGCAGTGAAAATCCGATAAATCCCATTATCAAAATAAATTTCAAAAAAAAATCATAAAGACAGTGAAATAGAGAGCAATTCTTAAATAATTCACTCAGGGCATGTGATGCAACCGGGATTTAACACATCTACACCCAGAGCTGGTTGAGACATAAGGCTGGACACTTCAGGCTGATAGCATTGGTGAGTTTCGGTGAGCAAATGCAGACCCTTTGAAGTCATACTGCATGGTACCCATTCCATGGGTCCCAACTCTCCAGGTTCAAGGGATTCTTCCTCCAGCTAAAACATGCATGGGAAACCAAGAGTATCGTCCACCATGTGATTGGGAAATGATTTAAAATGCATCTCAGTTTTCGTATCCTGGTCCTCGGGTTCACCATTCCAGATGCTTTACTAACACTCTCCCCGCTTGGAGAGTCAGTGCCTTTAACCTCCTCTTTGGCACAGCTTGCAATTTCTGTGCAAAATGAACAGGAATAGGGAGAACCAATGAGAGACTAGCTGTAGGTGTCTGCACGGGCAAATGTAACGCTCATTGCCCACCAGGAAGAGGAATTAACCAAAGGCTCAGCGTGCCCTGCCGGAAACAGATTAGGGCCTGAAGCAATCCTGCGGTTTTGTGCCCAGCTCACAAGAAAGCGAGTTGAAGAAAGGAGCTCAGGGTCACTGTAATTCACAAACCTGCAGAGTTATAAATGACAGCTATCCTCCAAAAATATATTGAAGTAAGCCTGCGAAGGGGACTTGAAAGCGGGGCAGAATTTCAGGAAAACGATTGCAGGGGGTAGACTGGAATTGCCCTGAAAGCATAGGAAAAGAGGCAGAACGTCGACAATGATGCACTTGGCCAAAAAGGGCGTATGTGTTTTTTCCTGAATATATTCAGGAAAAAACGCATACGCCCTTTTTGGCCAACCAAGCAAGCCTGTAAATGAAATCTGCACTACAATGAAGTCTCACTGCCCCCCTGGCAAAAGGGCCATCTGAAAAAAGTGTAAAATCCAGAAAGGTAGGACAGGATATGGAGAAGAGGGAGCCTTGTTATGCTGATTGGCAGGATGTAAATTGCCAGCAGCCAGCCTGGAGAAGTGTATGGTGTTTCCTGAAACACGAAAGAAACAAAGCAACACAGCCTATGGCACTTCCACTTATGGTCCTATAGCTTACGGAAATTAAAATCAAAAACAGACAGCCACCCCAATATTTGAGACGGCTGTGTTCACAAGAAGCTCGTCTACAGTATCAGGTAAATATCCCAGAAAGCAAAAAATGGATAAAGAACTTGTGGCACGTACGTACAATGCAATATCACTCAGCAATGAAATCTGTGTCATCAGGCCCATAGCGGCATAGTGAGTGGATGCAGGTACGGTGATTCTACGTGAACTACGTCACACAGAAAAAGAAACATCATAAGATATCACGAATACACGGAATGTAAACTTGACTACACATGAACTGAATTACAAAATAGAAAAGGGTCTCAAATTTAGAAAACCAACTAGTGCTTGCTTATGGGGAAAGGTGCCTTGGGGTGCTGCATAAAACCAGAGACTGAAATTAGCACAGATAACTTTCCATAAGCCCAATATGTAATAGACAAGACCTACTCCATGCTCAACGAAATGGACCCAACACCACATATTCAACGCCTAGGAATATACCTGACTAGGAAGAATCTTAAAACCCATGGATATATATGTCTCCGTAAGAGAATCAAGGGTGTGTACAGCGGCCGAAAGGCAGCAGTGAAAATCCGATAAATCCCATTATCAAAATAAATTTCGAAAACAAAACACAAAGACAGTGAAATAGAGAGCAATTCTTAAATAATTCACTCAGGGCATGTGATGCAACCGGGATTGACCACATCTACACCCAGAGCTGGTTGAGACATAAGGCTGGACACTTCAGGCTGATAGCATTGGTGAGTTTCGGTGAGCAAATGCACACCCTTTGAAGTCATACTGTATGGTACCTATTCCATGGGTCCCAACTCTTCAGGTTCAAGGGATTCTTCCTCCAGCTAAAACATGCATGTGAAACCCACAGTATGGTCCACCGTGTTATGGGGAAATGATTTAAAATGCATCTCAGTTTTCGTATCCTGGTCCTCGGGTTCACCATTCCAGATGATTTACTAACAGTCTCCCTGCTTGGAGAGTCAGTGCCTTTAACCTCCTGTTTGGCACAGCTTGCAATTTCTGTGCAAGATGAACAGGAATAGGGAGAACCAATGAGAGACTAGCTGTAGGTGTCTGCACGGGCAAATGTAACGCTCATTTCCCACCAGGAAGAGGAATTTACCAAAGGCTCAGCATGCCCTGCCCGAAACAGATTAGGGCCTGAAGCAATCCTGCGGTTTTGTGCCCAGTTCACAAGAAAGCGAGTTGAAGAAAGGAGCTCAGGGGCACTGTAATTCACAAACCTGCAGAGTTATAAATGACAGCTATCCTCCAAAAATATATTGAAGTAAGCCTGCGAAGGGGACTTGAAAGCGGGGCAGAATTTCAGGAAAACAATTGCAGGGGGTAGACTGGAATTGCCCTGAAAGCATAGGAAAAGAGGCAGAACGTCGACAATGATGCACTTGGCCAAAAAGGGCGTATGCGTTTTTTCCTGAATATATTCAGGAAAAAACGCATACGCCCTTTTTGGCCAACCAAGCAAGCCTGTAAAGGAAATCTGCACTACAATGAAGTCTCACTGCCCCCCGGGCAAGAGGGCCATCTGAAAAAAGTGTAAAATCCAGAAAGGTAGGACAGGATATGGAGAACAGGGAGCCTTGTTATGCTGATTGGCAGGATGTAAATTGCCAGCAGCCAGCCTGGAGAAGTGTATGGTGTTTCCTGAAACACATAAGAAACAAAGCAACACAGTCTATGGCACTTCCACTTATGGTCCTATAGCTTACGGAAATTAAAATCAAAAACAGACAGCCACCCCAATATTTGGGACGGCTGTGTTCACAAGAAGCTCGTCTACAGTATCAGGTAAATATCCCAGAAAGCAAAAAATGGATAAAGAAGTTGTGGCACGTACGTGCAATGCAGTATCACTCAGCAATGAAATCTGTGTCATCAGGCACGTAGCGGCATAGTGAGTGGATGCAGGTACGGTGATTCTACGTGAACTACGTCACACAGAAAAAGAAACATCATAAGATATCACTAATACACGGAATGTAAACTTGACTACACATGAACTGAATTACAAAACAGAACAGGGTCTCAAATTTAGAAAACCAACTAGTGCTTGCTTATGGGGAAAGGTTCCTTTGGGTACTGCATAAAATCAGAGTCTGAAATTAGCTCAGATAACTTTCCATAAGCCAAATATGTAATAGACAAGACCTACTCCTTGCTCAACGAAATGGACCCAACACCACATATTCAACGCCTAGGAATATACCTGACTAGGAAGAATCTTAAAACCCATGGATATATATGTCTCCGTAAGAGAATCAAGCGTGTGTACAGCGGCATAAACGCAGCAGTGAAAATCCGATAAATCCCATTATGAAAATAAATTTCGAAAACAAAACACAAAGACAGTGAAATAGAGAGCAATTCTTAAATAATTCACTCAGGGCATGTGATGCAACCGGGATTTAACACATCTACACCCAGAGCTGGTTGAGACATAAGGCTGGACACTTCAGGCTGATAGCATTGGTGAGTTTCGGTGAGCAAATGCAGACCCTTTGAAGTCATACTGCATGGTACCCATTCCATGGGTCCCAACTCTCCAGGTTCAAGGGATTCTTCCTCCAGCTAAAACATGCATGGGAAACCAAGAGTATCGTCCACCATGTGATTGGGAAATGATTTAAAATGCATCTCAGTTTTCGTATCCTGGTCCTCGGGTTCACCATTCCAGATGCTTTACTAACACTCTCCCCGCTTGGAGAGTCAGTGCCTTTAACCTCCTCTTTGGCACAGCTTGCAATTTCTGTGCAAAATGAACAGGAATAGGGAGAACCAATGAGAGACTAGCTGTAGGTGTCTGCACGGGCAAATGTAACGCTCATTGCCCACCAGGAAGAGGAATTAAACAAAGGCTCAGTGTGCCCTGCTGGAAACAGATTAGGGCCTGAAGCAATCCTGCGGTTTTGTGCCCAGCTCACAAGAAAGCGAGTTGAAGAAAGGAGCTCAGGGGCACTGTAATTCACAAACCTGCAGAGTAATAAATGACAGCTTTCCTCCAAAAATATATTGAAGTAAGCCTGCGAAGGGGACTTGAAAGCGGGGCAGAATTTCAGGAAAACGATTGCAGGGGGTAGACTGGAATTGCCCTGAAAGCATAGGAAAAGAGGCAGAACGTCGACAATGATGCACTTGGCCAAAAAGGGCGTATGCGTTTTTTCCTGAATATATTCAGGAAAAAACGCATACGCCCTTTTTGGCCAACCAAGCAAGCCTGTAAAGGAAATCTGCACTACAATGAAGTCTCACTGCCCCCCTGGCAAAAGGGCCATCTGAAAAAAGTGTAAAATCCAGAAAGGTAGGACAGGATATGGAGAACAGGGAGCCTTGTTATGCTGATTGGCAGGATGTAAATTGCCAGCAACCACCCTGGAGAAGTGTATGGTGTTTCCTGAAACACGAAAGAAACAAAGCAACACAGCCTATGGCACTTCCACTTATGGTCCTATAGCTTACGGAAATTAAAATCAAAAACAGACAGCCACCCCAATATTTGAGACGGCTGTGTTCACAAGAAGCTCGTCTACAGTATCAGGTAAATATCCCAGAAAGCAAAAAATGGATAAAGAACTTGTGGCACGTACGTACAATGCAATATCACTCAGCAATGAAATCTGTGTCATCAGGCCCATAGCGGCATAGTGAGTGGATGCAGGTACGGTGATTCTACGTGAACTACGTCACACAGAAAAAGAAACATCATAAGATATCACGAATACACGGAATGTAAACTTGACTACACATGAACTGAATTACAAAATAGAAAAGGGTCTCAAATTTAGAAAACCAACTAGTGCTTGCTTATGGGGAAAGGTGCCTTGGGGTGCTGCATAAAACCAGAGACTGAAATTAGCACAGATAACTTTCCATAAGCCCAATATGTAATAGACAAGACCTACTCCTTGCTCAACGAAATGGACCCAACACCACATATTCAACGCCTAGGAATATACCTGACTAGGAAGAATCTTAAAACCCATGGATATATATGTCTCCGTAAGAGAATCAAGGGTGTGTACAGCGGCCGAAAGGCAGCAGTGAAAATCCGATAAATCCCATTATCAAAATAAATTTCGAAAACAAAACACAAAGACAGTGAAATAGAGAGCAATTCTTAAATAATTCACTCAGGGCATGTGATGCAACCGGGATTGACCACATCTACACCCAGAGCTGGTTGAGACATAAGGCTGGACACTTCAGGCTGATAGCATTGGTGAGTTTAGGTGAGCAAATGCACACCCTTTGAAGTCATACTGTATGGTACCTATTCCATGGGTCCCAACTCTTCAGGTTCAAGGGATTCTTCCTCCAGCTAAAACATGCATGTGAAACCCACAGTATGGTCCACCGTGTTATGGGGAAATGATTTAAAATGCATCTCAGTTTTCGTATCCTGGTCCTCGGGTTCACCATTCCAGATGATTTACTAACAGTCTCCCTGCTTGGAGAGTCAGTGCCTTTAACCTCCTGTTTGGCACAGCTTGCAATTTCTGTGCAAGATGAACAGGAATAGGGAGAACCAATGAGAGACTAGCTGTAGGTGTCTGCACGGGCAAATGTAACGCTCATTTCCCACCAGGAAGAGGAATTTACCAAAGGCTCAGCGTGCCCTGCCCGAAACAGATTAGGGCCTGAAGCAATCCTGAGGTTTTGTGCCCAGTTCACAAGAAAGCGAGTTGAAGAAAGGAGCTCAGGGGCACTGCAATTCACAAACCTGCAGAGTTATAAATGACAGCTATCCTCCAAAAATATATTGAAGTAAGCCTGCGAAGGGGACTTGAAAGCGGGGCAGAATTTCAGGAAAACGATTGCAGGGGGTAGACTGGAATTGCCCTGAAAGCATAGGAAAAGAGGCAGAACGTCGACAATGATGCACTTGGCCAAAAAGGGCGTATGCGTTTTTTCCTGAATATATTCAGGAAAAAACGCATACGCCCTTTTTGGCCAACCAAGCAAGCCTGTAAAGGAAATCTGCACTACAATGAAGTCTCACTGCCCCCCTGGCAAAAGGGCCATCTGAAAAAAGTGTAAAGTCCAGAAAGGTAGGACAGGATAAGGAGAACAGGGAGCCTTGTTATGCTGATTGGCAGGATGTAAATTGCCAGCAGCCACCCTGGAGAAGTGTATGGTGTTTCCTGAAACACGAAAGAAACAAAGCAACACAGCCCATGGCACTTCCACTTATGGTCCTAGAGCTTACGGAAATTAAAATCAAAAACAGACAGCCACCCCAATATTTGAGACGGCTGTGTTCACAAGAAGCTCGTCTACAGTATCAGGTAAATATCCCAGAAAGCAAAAAATGGATAAAGAACTTGTGGCACGTACGTACAATTCAATATCACTCAGCAATGAAATCTGTGTCATCAGGCCCATAGCGGCATAGTGAGTGGATGCAGGTACGGTGATTCTACGTGAACTACGTCACACAGAAAAAGAAACATCATAAGATATCACGAATACACGGAATGTAAACTTGACTACACATGAACTGAATTACAAAATAGAAAAGGGTCTCAAATTTAGAAAACCAACTAGTGCTTGCTTATGGGGAAAGGTGCCTTGGGGTGCTGCATAAAACCAGAGACTGAAATTAGCACAGATAACTTTCCATAAGCCCAATATGTAATAGACAAGACCTACTCCTTGCTCAACGAAATGGACCCAACACCACATATTCAACGCCTAGGAATATACCTGACTAGGAAGAATCTTAAAACCCATGGATATATATGTCTCCGTAAGAGAATCAAGGGTGTGTACAGCGGCCGAAAGGCAGCAGTGAAAATCCGATAAATCCCATTATCAAAATAAATTTCGAAAACAAAACACAAAGACAGTGAAATAGAGAGCAATTCTTAAATAATTCACTCAGGGCATGTGATGCAACCGGGATTGACCACATCTACACCCAGAGCTGGTTGAGACATAAGGCTGGACACTTCAGGCTGATAGCATTGGTGAGTTTAGGTGAGCAAATGCACACCCTTTGAAGTCATACTGTATGGTACCTATTCCATGGGTCCCAACTCTTCAGGTTCAAGGGATTCTTCCTCCAGCTAAAACATGCATGTGAAACCCACAGTATGGTCCACCGTGTTATGGGGAAATGATTTAAAATGCATCTCAGTTTTCGTATCCTGGTCCTCGGGTTCACCATTCCAGATGATTTACTAACAGTCTCCCTGCTTGGAGAGTCAGTGCCTTTAACCTCCTGTTTGGCACAGCTTGCAATTTCTGTGCAAGATGAACAGGAATAGGGAGAACCAATGAGAGACTAGCTGTAGGTGTCTGCACGGGCAAATGTAACGCTCATTTCCCACCAGGAAGAGGAATTTACCAAAGGCTCAGCGTGCCCTGCCCGAAACAGATTAGGGCCTGAAGCAATCCTGAGGTTTTGTGCCCAGTTCACAAGAAAGCGAGTTGAAGAAAGGAGCTCAGGGGCACTGCAATTCACAAACCTGCAGAGTTATAAATGACAGCTATCCTCCAAAAATATATTGAAGTAAGCCTGCGAAGGGGACTTGAAAGCGGGGCAGAATTTCAGGAAAACGATTGCAGGGGGTAGACTGGAATTGCCCTGAAAGCATAGGAAAAGAGGCAGAACGTCGACAATGATGCACTTGGCCAAAAAGGGCGTATGCGTTTTTTCCTGAATATATTCAGGAAAAAACGCATACGCCCTTTTTGGCCAACCAAGCAAGCCTGTAAAGGAAATCTGCACTACAATGAAGTCTCACTGCCCCCCTGGCAAAAGGGCCATCTGAAAAAAGTGTAAAGTCCAGAAAGGTAGGACAGGATATGGAGAACAGGGAGCCTTGTTATGCTGATTGGCAGGATGTAAATTGCCAGCAGCCACCCTGGAGAAGTGTATGGTGTTTCCTGAAACACGAAAGAAACAAAGCAACACAGCCCATGGCACTTCCACTTATGGTCCTAGAGCTTACGGAAATTAAAATCAAAAACAGACAGCCACCCCAATATTTGAGACGGCTGTGTTCACAAGAAGCTCGTCTACAGTATCAGGTAAATATCCCAGAAAGCAAAAAATGGATAAAGAACTTGTGGCACGTACGTACAATTCAATATCACTCAGCAATGAAATCTGTGTCATCAGGCCCATAGCGGCATAGTGAGTGGATGCAGGTACGGTGATTCTACGTGAACTACGTCACACAGAAAAAGAAACATCATAAGATATCACGAATACACGGAATGTAAACTTGACTACACATGAACTGAATTACAAAATAGAAAAGGGTCTCAAATTTAGAAAACCAACTAGTGCTTGCTTATGGGGAAAGGTGCCTTGGGGTGCTGCATAAAACCAGAGACTGAAATTAGCACAGATAACTTTCCATAAGCCCAATATGTAATAGACAAGACCTACTCCTTGCTCAACGAAATGGACCCAACACCACATATTCAACGCCTAGGAATATACCTGACTAGGAAGAATCTTAAAACTCATGGATATATATGTCTCCGTAAGAGAATCAAGGGTGTGTACAGCGGCCAAAAGGCAGCAGTGAAAATCCGATAAATCCCATTATCAAAATAAATTTCGAAAACAAAACACAAAGACAGTGAAATAGAGAGCAATTCTTAAATAATTCACTCAGGGCATGTGATGCAACCGGGATTGACCACATCTACACCCAGAGCTGGTTGAGACATAAGGCTGGACACTTCAGGCTGATAGCATTGGTGAGTTTAGGTGAGCAAATGCACACCCTTTGAAGTCATACTGTATGGTACCTATTCCATGGGTCCCAACTCTTCAGGTTCAAGGGATTCTTCCTCCAGCTAAAACATGCATGTGAAACCCACAGTATGGTCCACCGTGTTATGGGGAAATGATTTAAAATGCATCTCAGTTTTCGTATCCTGGTCCTCGGGTTCACCATTCCAGATGATTTACTAACAGTCTCCCTGCTTGGAGAGTCAGTGCCTTTAACCTCCTGTTTGGCACAGCTTGCAATTTCTGTGCAAGATGAACAGGAATAGGGAGAACCAATGAGAGACTAGCTGTAGGTGTCTGCACGGGCAAATGTAACGCTCATTTCCCACCAGGAAGAGGAATTTACCAAAGGCTCAGCATGCCCTGCCCGAAACAGATTAGGGCCTGAAGCAATCCTGCGGTTTTGTGCCCAGTTCACAAGAAAGCGAGTTGAAGAAAGGAGCTCAGGGGCACTGTAATTCACAAACCTGCAGAGTTATAAATGACAGCTATCCTCCAAAAATATATTGAAGTAAGCCTGCGAAGGGGACTTGAAAGCGGGGCAGAATTTCAGGAAAACGATTGCAGGGGGTAGACTGGAATTGCCCTGAAAGCATAGGAAAAGAGGCAGAACGTCGACAATGATGCACTTGGCCAAAAAGGGCGTATGCGTTTTTTCCTGAATATATTCAGGAAAAAACGCATACGCCCTTTTTGGCCAACCAAGCAAGCCTGTAAAGGAAATCTGCACTACAATGAAGTCTCACTGCCCCCCGGGCAAGAGGGCCATCTGAAAAAAGTGTAAAATCCAGAAAGGTAGGACAGGATATGGAGAACAGGGAGCCTTGTTATGCTGATTGGCAGGATGTAAATTGCCAGCAGCCAGCCTGGAGAAGTGTATGGTGTTTCCTGAAACACATAAGAAACAAAGCAACACAGTCTATGGCACTTCCACTTATGGTCCTATAGCTTACGGAAATTAAAATCAAAAACAGACAGCCACCCCAATATTTGGGACGGCTGTGTTCACAAGAAGCTCGTCTACAGTAACAGGTAAATATCCCAGAAAGCAAAATATGGATAAAGAAGTTGTGGCACGTACGTACAATGCAATATCACTCAGCAATGAAATCTGTGTCATCAGGCCCGTAGCGGCATAGTGAGTGGATGCAGGTACGGTGATTCTACGTGAACTACGTCACACAGAAAAAGAAACATCATAAGATATCACTAATACACGGAATGTAAACTTGACTACACATGAACTGAATTACAAAACAGAACAGGGTCTCAAATTTAGAAAACCAACTAGTGCTTGCTTATGGGGAAAGGTGCGTTGGGGTGCTTCATAAAACCAGAGACTGAAATTAGCACAGATAACTTTCCATAAGCCAAATATGTAATAGACAAGACCTACTCCTTGCTCAACGAAATGGACCCAACACCACATATTCAACGCCTAGGAATATACCTGACTAGGAAGAATCTTAAAACCCATGGATATATATGTCTCCGTAAGAGAATCAAGCGTGTGTACAGCGGCATAAACGCAGCAGTGAAAATCCGATAAATCCCATTATCAAAATAAATTTCAAAAAAAAATCATAAAGACAGTGAAATAGAGAGCAATTCTTAAATAATTCACTCAGGGCATGTGATGCAACCGGGATTTAACACATCTACACCCAGAGCTGGTTGAGACATAAGGCTGGACACTTCAGGCTGATAGCATTGGTGTGTTTCGGTGAGCAAATGCAGACCCTTTGATGTCATACTGCATGGTACACATTCCATGGGTCCCAACTCTCCAGGTTCAAGGGATTCTTCCTCCAGCTAAAACATGCATGGGAAACCAAGAGTATCGTCCACCATGTGATTGGGAAATGATTTAAAATGCATCTCAGTTTTCGTATCCTGGTCCTCGGGTTCACCATTCCAGATGCTTTACTAACACTCTCCCCGCTTGGAGAGTCAGTGCCTTTAACCTCCTCTTTGGCACAGCTTGCAATTTCTGTGCAAAATGAACAGGAATAGGGAGAACCAATGAGAGACTAGCTGTAGGTGTCTGCACGGGCAAATGTAACGCTCATTGCCCACCAGGAAGAGGAATTAAACAAAGGCTCAGTGTGCCCTGCTGGAAACAGATTAGGGCCTGAAGCAATCCTGCGGTTTTGTGCCCAGCTCACAAGAAAGCGAGTTGAAGAAAGGAGCTCAGGGGCACTGTAATTCACAAACCTGCAGAGTAATAAATGACAGCTTTCCTCCAAAAATATATTGAAGTAAGCCTGCGAAGGGGACTTGAAAGCGGGGCAGAATTTCAGGAAAACGATTGCAGGGGGTAGACTGGAATTGCCCTGAAAGCATAGGAAAAGAGGCAGAACGTCGACAATGATGCACTTGGCCAAAAAGGGCGTATGCGTTTTTTCCTGAATATATTCAGGAAAAAACGCATACGCCCTTTTTGGCCAACCAAGCAAGCCTGTAAATGAAATCTGCACTACAATGAAGTCTCACTGCCCCCCTGGCAAAAGGGCCATCTGAAAAAAGTGTAAAATCCAGAAAGGTAGGACAGGATATGGAGAACAGGGAGCCTTGTTATGCTGATTGGCAGGATGTAAATTGCCAGCAACCACCCTGGAGAAGTGTATGGTGTTTCCTGAAACACGAAAGAAACAAAGCAACACAGCCTATGGCACTTCCACTTATGGTCCTATAGCTTACGGAAATTAAAATCAAAAACAGACAGCCACCCCAATATTTGAGACGGCTGTGTTCACAAGAAGCTCGTCTACAGTATCAGGTAAATATCCCAGAAAGCAAAAAATGGATAAAGAACTTGTGGCACGTACGTACAATGCAATATCACTCAGCAATGAAATCTGTGTCATCAGGCCCATAGCGGCATAGTGAGTGGATGCAGGTACGGTGATTCTACGTGAACTACGTCACACAGAAAAAGAATCATCATAAGATATCACGAATACACGGAATGTAAACTTGACTACACATGAACTGAATTACAAAATAGAAAAGGGTCTCAAATTTAGAAAACCAACTAGTGCTTGCTTATGGGGAAAGGTGCCTTGGGGTGCTGCATAAAACCAGAGACTGAAATTAGCACAGATAACTTTCCATAAGCCCAATATGTAATAGACAAGACCTACTCCTTGTTCAACGAAATGGACCCAACACCACATATTCAACGCCTAGGAATATACCTGACTAGGAAGAATCTTAAAACCCATGGATATATATGTCTCCGTAAGAGAATCAAGGGTGTGTACAGCGGCCGAAAGGCAGCAGTGAAAATCCGATAAATCCCATTATCAAAATAAATTTCGAAAACAAAACACAAAGACAGTGAAATAGAGAGCAATTCTTAAATAATTCACTCAGGGCATGTGATGCAACCGGGATTGACCACATCTACACCCAGAGCTGGTTGAGACATAAGGCTGGACACTTCAGGCTGATAGCATTGGTGAGTTTAGGTGAGCAAATGCACACCCTTTGAAGTCATACTGTATGGTACCTATTCCATGGGTCCCAACTCTTCAGGTTCAAGGGATTCTTCCTCCAGCTAAAACATGCATGTGAAACCCACAGTATGGTCCACCGTGTTATGGGGAAATGATTTAAAATGCATCTCAGTTTTCGTATCCTGGTCCTCGGGTTCACCATTCCAGATGATTTACTAACAGTCTCCCTGCTTGGAGAGTCAGTGCCTTTAACCTCCTGTTTGGCACAGCTTGCAATTTCTGTGCAAGATGAACAGGAATAGGGAGAACCAATGAGAGACTAGCTGTAGGTGTCTGCACGGGCAAATGTAACGCTCATTTCCCACCAGGAAGAGGAATTTACCAAAGGCTCAGCATGCCCTGCCCGAAACAGATTAGGGCCTGAAGCAATCCTGCGGTTTTGTGCCCAGTTCACAAGAAAGCGAGTTGAAGAAAGGAGCTCAGGGGCACTGTAATTCACAAACCTGCAGAGTTATAAATGACAGCTATCCTCCAAAAATATATTGAAGTAAGCCTGCGAAGGGGACTTGAAAGCGGGGCAGAATTTCAGGAAAACGATTGCAGGGGGTAGACTGGAATTGCCCTGAAAGCATAGGAAAAGAGGCAGAACGTCGACAATGATGCACTTGGCCAAAAAGGGCGTATGCGTTTTTTCCTGAATATATTCAGGAAAAAACGCATACGCACTTTTTGGCCAACCAAGCAAGCCTGTAAAGGAAATCTGCACTACAATGAAGTCTCACTGCCCCCCGGGCAAGAGGGCCATCTGAAAAAAGTGTAAAATCCAGAAAGGTAGGACAGGATATGGAGAACAGGGAGCCTTGTTATGCTGATTGGCAGGATGTAAATTGCCAGCAGCCAGCCTGGAGAAGTGTATGGTGTTTCCTGAAACACATAAGAAACAAAGCAACACAGTCTATGGCACTTCCACTTATGGTCCTATAGCTTACGGAAATTAAAATCAAAAACAGACAGCCACCCCAATATTTGGGACGGCTGTGTTCACAAGAAGCTCGTCTACAGTAACAGGTAAATATCCCAGAAAGCAAAATATGGATAAAGAAGTTGTGGCACGTACGTACAATGCAATATCACTCAGCAATGAAATCTGTGTCATCAGGCCCGTAGCGGCATAGTGAGTGGATGCAGGTACGGTGATTCTACGTGAACTACGTCACACAGAAAAAGAAACATCATAAGATATCACTAATACACGGAATGTAAACTTGACTACACATGAACTGAATTACAAAACAGAACAGGGTCTCAAATTTAGAAAACCAACTAGTGCTTGCTTATGGGGAAAGGTGCGTTGGGGTGCTTCATAAAACCAGAGACTGAAATTAGCACAGATAACTTTCCATAAGCCAAATATGTAATAGACAAGACCTACTCCTTGCTCAACGAAATGGACCCAACACCACATATTCAACGCCTAGGAATATACCTGACTAGGAAGAATCTTAAAACCCATGGATATATATGTCTCCGTAAGAGAATCAAGCGTGTGTACAGCGGCATAAACGCAGCAGTGAAAATCCGATAAATCCCATTATCAAAATAAATTTCAAAAAAAAATCATAAAGACAGTGAAATAGAGAGCAATTCTTAAATAATTCACTCAGGGCATGTGATGCAACCGGGATTTAACACATCTACACCCAGAGCTGGTTGAGACATAAGGCTGGACACTTCAGGCTGATAGCATTGGTGAGTTTCGGTGAGCAAATGCAGACCCTTTGAAGTCATACTGCATGGTACCCATTCCATGGGTCCCAACTCTCCAGGTTCAAGGGATTCTTCCTCCAGCTAAAACATGCATGGGAAACCAAGAGTATCGTCCACCATGTGATTGGGAAATGATTTAAAATGCATCTCAGTTTTCGTATCCTGGTCCTCGGGTTCACCATTCCAGATGCTTTACTAACACTCTCCCCGCTTGGAGAGTCAGTGCCTTTAACCTCCTCTTTGGCACAGCTTGCAATTTCTGTGCAAAATGAACAGGAATAGGGAGAACCAATGAGAGACTAGCTGTAGGTGTCTGCACGGGCAAATGTAACGCTCATTGCCCACCAGGAAGAGGAATTAAACAAAGGCTCAGTGTGCCCTGCTGGAAACAGATTAGGGCCTGAAGCAATCCTGCGGTTTTGTGCCCAGCTCACAAGAAAGCGAGTTGAAGAAAGGAGCTCAGGGGCACTGTAATTCACAAACCTGCAGAGTAATAAATGACAGCTTTCCTCCAAAAATATATTGAAGTAAGCCTGCGAAGGGGACTTGAAAGCGGGGCAGAATTTCAGGAAAACGATTGCAGGGGGTAGACTGGAATTGCCCTGAAAGCATAGGAAAAGAGGCAGAACGTCGACAATGATGCACTTGGCCAAAAAGGGCGTATGCGTTTTTTCCTGAATATTCAGGAAAAAACGCATACGCCCTTTTTGGCCAACCAAGCAAGCCTGTAAATGAAATCTGCACTACAATGAAGTCTCACTGCCCCCCTGGCAAAAGGGCCATCTGAAAAAAGTGTAAAATCCAGAAAGGTAGGACAGGATATGGAGAACAGGGAGCCTTGTTATGCTGATTGGCAGGATGTAAATTGCCAGCAACCACCCTGGAGAAGTGTATGGTGTTTCCTGAAACACGAAAGAAACAAAGCAACACAGCCTATGGCACTTCCACTTATGGTCCTATAGCTTACGGAAATTAAAATCAAAAACAGACAGCCACCCCAATATTTGAGACGGCTGTGTTCACAAGAAGCTCGTCTACAGTATCAGGTAAATATCCCAGAAAGCAAAAAATGGATAAAGAACTTGTGGCACGTACGTACAATGCAATATCACTCAGCAATGAAATCTGTGTCATCAGGCCCATAGCGGCATAGTGAGTGGATGCAGGTACGGTGATTCTACGTGAACTACGTCACACAGAAAAAGAATCATCATAAGATATCACGAATACACGGAATGTAAACTTGACTACACATGAACTGAATTACAAAATAGAAAAGGGTCTCAAATTTAGAAAACCAACTAGTGCTTGCTTATGGGGAAAGGTGCCTTGGGGTGCTGCATAAAACCAGAGACTGAAATTAGCACAGATAACTTTCCATAAGCCCAATATGTAATAGACAAGACCTACTCCTTGCTCAACGAAATGGACCCAACACCACATATTCAACGCCTAGGAATATACCTGACTAGGAAGAATCTTAAAACCCATGGATATATATGTCTCCGTAAGAGAATCAAGGGTGTGTACAGCGGCCGAAAGGCAGCAGTGAAAATCCGATAAATCCCATTATCAAAATAAATTTCGAAAACAAAACACAAAGACAGTGAAATAGAGAGCAATTCTTAAATAATTCACTCAGGGCATGTGATGCAACCGGGATTGACCACATCTACACCCAGAGCTGGTTGAGACATAAGGCTGGACACTTCAGGCTGATAGCATTGGTGAGTTTAGGTGAGCAAATGCACATCCTTTGAAGTCATACTGTATGGTACCTATTCCATGGGTCCCAACTCTTCAGGTTCAAGGGATTCTTCCTCCAGCTAAAACATGCATGTGAAACCCACAGTATGGTCCACCGTGTTATGGGGAAATGATTTAAAATGCATCTCAGTTTTCGTATCCTGGTCCTCGGGTTCACCATTCCAGATGATTTACTAACAGTCTCCCTGCTTGGAGAGTCAGTGCCTTTAACCTCCTGTTTGGCACAGCTTGCAATTTCTGTGCAAGATGAACAGGAATAGGGAGAACCAATGAGAGACTAGCTGTAGGTGTCTGCACGGGCAAATGTAACGCTCATTTCCCACCAGGAAGAGGAATTTACCAAAGGCTCAGCATGCCCTGCCCGAAACAGATTAGGGCCTGAAGCAATCCTGCGGTTTTGTGCCCAGTTCACAAGAAAGCGAGTTGAAGAAAGGAGCTCAGGGGCACTGTAATTCACAAACCTGCAGAGTTATAAATGACAGCTATCCTCCAAAAATATATTGAAGTAAGCCTGCGAAGGGGACTTGAAAGCGGGGCAGAATTTCAGGAAAACGATTGCAGGGGGTAGACTGGAATTGCCCTGAAAGCATAGGAAAAGAGGCAGAACGTCGACAATGATGCACTTGGCCAAAGAGGGCGTATGCGTTTTTTCCTGAATATATTCAGGAAAAAACGCATACGCCCTTTTTGGCCAACCAAGCAAGCCTGTAAAGGAAATCTGCACTACAATGAAGTCTCACTGCCCCCCGGGCAAGAGGGCCATCTGAAAAAAGTGTAAAATCCAGAAAGGTAGGACAGGATATGGAGAACAGGGAGCCTTGTTATGCTGATTGGCAGGATGTAAATTGCCAGCAGCCAGCCTGGAGAAGTGTATGGTGTTTCCTGAAACACATAAGAAACAAAGCAACACAGTCTATGGCACTTCCACTTATGGTCCTATAGCTTACGGAAATTAAAATCAAAAACAGACAGCCACCCCAATATTTGGGACGGCTGTGTTCACAAGAAGCTCGTCTACAGTAACAGGTAAATATCCCAGAAAGCAAAATATGGATAAAGAAGTTGTGGCACGTACGTACAATGCAATATCACTCAGCAATGAAATCTGTGTCATCAGGCCCGTAGCGGCATAGTGAGTGGATGCAGGTACGGTGATTCTACGTGAACTACGTCACACAGAAAAAGAAACATCATAAGATATCACTAATACACGGAATGTAAACTTGACTACACATGAACTGAATTACAAAACAGAACAGGGTCTCAAATTTAGAAAACCAACTAGTGCTTGCTTATGGGGAAAGGTGCGTTGGGGTGCTTCATAAAACCAGAGACTGAAATTAGCACAGATAACTTTCCATAAGCCAAATATGTAATAGACAAGACCTACTCCTTGCTCAACGAAATGGACCCAACACCACATATTCAACGCCTAGGAATATACCTGACTAGGAAGAATCTTAAAACCCATGGATATATATGTCTCCGTAAGAGAATCAAGCGTGTGTACAGCGGCATAAACGCAGCAGTGAAAATCCGATAAATCCCATTATCAAAATAAATTTCAAAAAAAAATCATAAAGACAGTGAAATAGAGAGCAATTCTTAAATAATTCACTCAGGGCATGTGATGCAACCGGGATTTAACACATCTACACCCAGAGCTGGTTGAGACATAAGGCTGGACACTTCAGGCTGATAGCATTGGTGAGTTTCGGTGAGCAAATGCAGACCCTTTGAAGTCATACTGCATGGTACCCATTCCATGGGTCCCAACTCTCCAGGTTCAAGGGATTCTTCCTCCAGCTAAAACATGCATGGGAAACCAAGAGTATCGTCCACCATGTGATTGGGAAATGATTTAAAATGCATCTCAGTTTTCGTATCCTGGTCCTCGGGTTCACCATTCCAGATGCTTTACTAACACTCTCCCCGCTTGGAGAGTCAGTGCCTTTAACCTCCTCTTTGGCACAGCTTGCAATTTCTGTGCAAAATGAACAGGAATAGGGAGAACCAATGAGAGACTAGCTGTAGGTGTCTGCACGGGCAAATGTAACGCTCATTGCCCACCAGGAAGAGGAATTAAACAAAGGCTCAGTGTGCCCTGCTGGAAACAGATTAGGGCCTGAAGCAATCCTGCGGTTTTGTGCCCAGCTCACAAGAAAGCGAGTTGAAGAAAGGAGCTCAGGGGCACTGTAATTCACAAACCTGCAGAGTTATAAATGACAGCTTTCCTCCAAAAATATATTGAAGTAAGCCTGCGAAGGGGACTTGAAAGCGGGGCAGAATTTCAGGAAAACGATTGCAGGGGGTAGACTGGAATTGCCCTGAAAGCATAGGAAAAGAGGCAGAACGTCGACAATGATGCACTTGGCCAAAAAGGGCGTATGCGTTTTTTCCTGAATATATTCAGGAAAAAACGCATACGCCCTTTTTGGCCAACCAAGCAAGCCTGTAAATGAAATCTGCACTACAATGAAGTCTCACTGCCCCCCTGGCAAAAGGGCCATCTGAAAAAAGTGTAAAATCCAGAAAGGTAGGACAGGATATGGAGAACAGGGAGCCTTGTTATGCTGATTGGCAGGATGTAAATTGCCAGCAGCCACCCTGGAGAAGTGTATGGTGTTTCCTGAAACACGAAAGAAACAAAGCAACACAGCCTATGGCACTTCCACCTATGGTCCTATAGCTTACGGAAATTAAAATCAAAAACAGACAGCCACCCCAATATTTGAGACGGCTGTGTTCACAAGAAGCTCGTCTACAGTATCAGGTAAATATCCCAGAAAGCAAAAAATGGATAAAGAACTTGTGACACGTACGTACAATGCAATATCACTCAGCAATGAAATCTGTGTCATCAGGCCCATAGCGGCATAGTGAGTGGATGCAGGTACGGTGATTCTACGTGAACTACGTCACACAGAAAAAGAAACATCATAAGATATCACGAATACACGGAATGTAAACTTGACTACACATGAACTGAATTACAAAATAGAAAAGGGTCTCAAATTTAGAAAACCAACTAGTGCTTGCTTATGGGGAAAGGTGCCTTGGGGTGCTGCATAAAACCAGAGACTGAAATTAGCACAGATAACTTTCCATAAGCCCAATATGTAATAGACAAGACCTACTCCTTGCTCAACGAAATGGACCCCACACCACATATTCAACGCCTAGGAATATACCTGACTAGGAAGAATCTTAAAACCCATGGATATATATGTCTCCGTAAGAGAATCAAGGGTGTGTACAGCGGCCGAAAGGCAGCAGTGAAAATCCGATAAATCCCATTATCAAAATAAATTTCGAAAACAAAACACAAAGACAGTGAAATAGAGAGCAATTCTTAAATAATTCACTCAGGGCATGTGATGCAACCGGGATTGACCACATCTACACCCAGAGCTGGTTGAGACATAAGGCTGGACACTTCAGGCTGATAGCATTGGTGAGTTTAGGTGAGCAAATGCACACCCTTTGAAGTCATACTGTATGGTACCTATTCCATGGGTCCCAACTCTTCAGGTTCAAGGGATTCTTCCTCCAGCTAAAACATGCATGTGAAACCCACAGTATGGTCCACCGTGTTATGGGGAAATGATTTAAAATGCATCTCAGTTTTCGTATCCTGGTCCTCGGGTTCACCATTCCAGATGATTTACTAACAGTCTCCCTGCTTGGAGAGTCAGTGCCTTTAACCTCCTGTTTGGCACAGCTTGCAATTTCTGTGCAAGATGAACAGGAATAGGGAGAACCAATGAGAGACTAGCTGTAGGTGTCTGCACGGGCAAATGTAACGCTCATTTCCCACCAGGAAGAGGAATTTACCAAAGGCTCAGCATGCCCTGCCCGAAACAGATTAGGGCCTGAAGCAATCCTGCGGTTTTGTGCCCAGTTCACAAGAAAGCGAGTTGAAGAAAGGAGCTCAGGGGCACTGTAATTCACAAACCTGCAGAGTTATAAATGACAGCTATCCTCCAAAAATATATTGAAGTAAGCCTGCGAAGGGGACTTGAAAGCGGGGCAGAATTTCAGGAAAACGATTGCAGGGGGTAGACTGGAATTGCCCTGAAAGCATAGGAAAAGAGGCAGAACGTCGACAATGATGCACTTGGCCAAAAAGGGCGTATGCGTTTTTTCCTGAATATATTCAGGAAAAAACGCATACGCCCTTTTTGGCCAACCAAGCAAGCCTGTAAAGGAAATCTGCACTACAATGAAGTCTCACTGCCCCCCGGGCAAGAGGGCCATCTGAAAAAAGTGTAAAATCCAGAAAGGTAGGACAGGATATGGAGAACAGGGAGCCTTGTTATGCTGATTGGCAGGATGTAAATTGCCAGCAGCCAGCCTGGAGAAGTGTATGGTGTTTCCTGAAACACATAAGAAACAGAGCAACACAGTCTATGGCACTTCCACTTATGGTCCTATAGCTTACGGAAATTAAAATCAAAAACAGACAGCCACCCCAATATTTGGGACGGCTGTGTTCACAAGAAGCTCGTCTACAGTAACAGGTAAATATCCCAGAAAGCAAAATATGGATAAAGAAGTTGTGGCACGTACGTACAATGCAATATCACTCAGCAATGAAATCTGTGTCATCAGGCCCGTAGCGGCATAGTGAGTGGATGCAGGTACGGTGATTCTACGTGAACTACGTCACACAGAAAAAGAAACATCATAAGATATCACTAATACACGGAATGTAAACTTGACTACACATGAACTGAATTACAAAACAGAACAGGGTCTCAAATTTAGAAAACCAACTAGTGCTTGCTTATGGGGAAAGGTGCGTTGGGGTGCTTCATAAAACCAGAGACTGAAATTAGCACAGATAACTTTCCATAAGCCAAATATGTAATAGACAAGACCTACTCCTTGCTCAACGAAATGGACCCAACACCACATATTCAACGCCTAGGAATATACCTGACTAGGAAGAATCTTAAAACCCATGGATATATATGTCTCCGTAAGAGAATCAAGCGTGTGTACAGCGGCATAAACGCAGCAGTGAAAATCCGATAAATCCCATTATCAAAATAAATTTCAAAAAAAAATCATAAAGACAGTGAAATAGAGAGCAATTCTTAAATAATTCACTCAGGGCATGTGATGCAACCGGGATTTAACACATCTACACCCAGAGCTGGTTGAGACATAAGGCTGGACACTTCAGGCTGATAGCATTGGTGAGTTTCGGTGAGCAAATGCAGACCCTTTGAAGTCATACTGCATGGTACCCATTCCATGGGTCCCAACTCTCCAGGTTCAAGGGATTCTTCCTCCAGCTAAAACATGCATGGGAAACCAAGAGTATCGTCCACCATGTGATTGGGAAATGATTTAAAATGCATCTCAGTTTTCGTATCCTGGTCCTCGGGTTCACCATTCCAGATGCTTTACTAACACTCTCCCCGCTTGGAGAGTCAGTGCCTTTAAACTCCTCTTTGGCACAGCTTGCAATTTCTGTGCAAAATGAACAGGAATAGGGAGAACCAATGAGAGACTAGCTGTAGGTGTCTGCACGGGCAAATGTAACGCTCATTGCCCACCAGGAAGAGGAATTAAACAAAGGCTCAGTGTGCCCTGCTGGAAACAGATTAGGGCCTGAAGCAATCCTGCGGTTTTGTGCCCAGCTCACAAGAAAGCGAGTTGAAGAAAGGAGCTCAGGGGCACTGTAATTCACAAACCTGCAGAGTTATAAATGACAGCTTTCCTCCAAAAATATATTGAAGTAAGCCTGCGAAGGGGACTTGAAAGCGGGGCAGAATTTCAGGAAAACGATTGCAGGGGGTAGACTGGAATTGCCCTGAAAGCATAGGAAAAGAGGCAGAACGTCGACAATGATGCACTTGGCCAAAAAGGGCGTATGCGTTTTTTCCTGAATATATTCAGGAAAAAACGCATACGCCCTTTTTGGCCAACCAAGCAAGCCTGTAAATGAAATCTGCACTACAATGAAGTCTCACTGCCCCCCTGGCAAAAGGGCCATCTGAAAAAAGTGTAAAATCCAGAAAGGTAGGACAGGATATGGAGAACAGGGAGCCTTGTTATGCTGATTGGCAGGATGTAAATTGCCAGCAGCCACCCTGGAGAAGTGTATGGTGTTTCCTGAAACACGAAAGAAACAAAGCAACACAGCCTATGGCACTTCCACTTATGGTCCTATAGCTTACGGAAATTAAAATCAAAAACAGACAGCCACCCCAATATTTGAGACGGCTGTGTTCACAAGAAGCTCGTCTACAGTATCAGGTAAATATCCCAGAAAGCAAAAAATGGATAAAGAACTTGTGGCACGTACGTACAATGCAATATCACTCAGCAATGAAATCTGTGTCATCAGGCCCATAGCGGCATAGTGAGTGGATGCAGGTACGGTGATTCTACGTGAACTACGTCACACAGAAAAAGAAACATCATAAGATATCACGAATACACGGAATGTAAACTTGACTACACATGAACTGAATTACAAAATAGAAAAGGGTCTCAAATTTAGAAAACCAACTAGTGCTTGCTTATGGGGAAAGGTGCCTTGGGGTGCTGCATAAAACCAGAGACTGAAATTAGCACAGATAACTTTCCATAAGCCCAATATGTAATAGACAAGACCTACTCCTTGCTCAACGAAATGGACCCAACACCACATATTCAACGCCTAGGAATATACCTGACTAGGAAGAATCTTAAAACCCATGGATATATATGTCTCCGTAAGAGAATCAAGGGTGTGTACAGCGGCCGAAAGGCAGCAGTGAAAATCCGATAAATCCCATTATCAAAATAAATTTCGAAAACAAAACACAAAGACAGTGAAATAGAGAGCAATTCTTAAATAATTCACTCAGGGCATGTGATGCAACCGGGATTGACCACATCTACACCCAGAGCTGGTTGAGACATAAGGCTGGACACTTCAGGCTGATAGCATTGGTGAGTTTAGGTGAGCAAATGCACACCCTTTGAAGTCATACTGTATGGTACCTATTCCATGGGTCCCAACTCTTCAGGTTCAAGGGATTCTTCCTCCAGCTAAAACATGCATGTGAAACCCACAGTATGGTCCACCGTGTTATGGGGAAATGATTTAAAATGCATCTCAGTTTTCGTATCCTGGTCCTCGGGTTCACCATTCCAGATGATTTACTAACAGTCTCCCTGCTTGGAGAGTCAGTGCCTTTAACCTCCTGTTTGGCACAGCTTGCAATTTCTGTGCAAGATGAACAGGAATAGGGAGAACCAATGAGAGACTAGCTGTAGGTGTCTGCACGGGCAAATGTAACGCTCATTTCCCACCAGGAAGAGGAATTTACCAAAGGCTCAGCATGCCCTGCCCGAAACAGATTAGGGCCTGAAGCAATCCTGCGGTTTTGTGCCCAGTTCACAAGAAAGCGAGTTGAAGAAAGGAGCTCAGGGGCACTGTAATTCACAAACCTGCAGAGTTATAAATGACAGCTATCCTCCAAAAATATATTGAAGTAAGCCTGCGAAGGGGACTTGAAAGCAGGGCAGAATTTCAGGAAAACGATTGCAGGGGGTAGACTGGAATTGCCCTGAAAGCATAGGAAAAGAGGCAGAACGTCGACAATGATGCACTTGGCCAAAAAGGGCGTATGCGTTTTTTCCTGAATATATTCAGGGAAAAACGCATACGCCCTTTTTGGCCAACCAAGCAAGCCTGTAAAGGAAATCTGCACTACAATGAAGTCTCACTGCCCCCCGGGCAAGAGGGCCATCTGAAAAAAGTGTAAAATCCAGAAAGGTAGGACAGGATATGGAGAACAGGGAGCCTTGTTATGCTGATTGGCAGGATGTAAATTGCCAGCAGCCAGCCTGGAGAAGTGTATGGTGTTTCCTGAAACACATAAGAAACAAAGCAACACAGTCTATGGCACTTCCACTTATGGTCCTATAGCTTACGGAAATTAAAATCAAAAACAGACAGCCACCCCAATATTTGGGACGGCTGTGTTCACAAGAAGCTCGTCTACAGTAACAGGTAAATATCCCAGAAAGCAAAATATGGATAAAGAAGTTGTGGCACGTACGTACAATGCAATATCACTCAGCAATGAAATCTGTGTCATCAGGCCCGTAGCGGCATAGTGAGTGGATGCAGGTACGGTGATTCTACGTGAACTACGTCACACAGAAAAAGAAACATCATAAGATATCACTAATACACGGAATGTAAACTTGACTACACATGAACTGAATTACAAAACAGAACAGGGTCTCAAATTTAGAAAACCAACTAGTGCTTGCTTATGGGGAAAGGTGCGTTGGGGTGCTTCATAAAACCAGAGACTGAAATTAGCACAGATAACTTTCCATAAGCCAAATATGTAATAGACAAGACCTACTCCTTGCTCAACGAAATGGACCCAACACCACATATTCAACGCCTAGGAATATACCTGACTAGGAAGAATCTTAAAACCCATGGATATATATGTCTCCGTAAGAGAATCAAGCGTGTGTACAGCGGCATAAACGCAGCAGTGAAAATCCGATAAATCCCATTATCAAAATAAATTTCAAAAAAAAATCATAAAGACAGTGAAATAGAGAGCAATTCTTAAATAATTCACTCAGGGCATGTGATGCAACCGGGATTTAACACATCTACACCCAGAGCTGGTTGAGACATAAGGCTGGACACTTCAGGCTGATAGCATTGGTGAATTTCGGTGAGCAAATGCAGACCCTTTGAAGTCATACTGCATGGTACCCATTCCATGGGTCCCAACTCTCCAGGTTCAAGGGATTCTTCCTCCAGCTAAAACATGCATGGGAAACCAAGAGTATCGTCCACCATGTGATTGGGAAATGATTTAAAATGCATCTCAGTTTTCGTATCCTGGTCCTCGGGTTCACCATTCCAGATGCTTTACTAACACTCTCCCCGCTTGGAGAGTCAGTGCCTTTAACCTCCTCTTTGGCACAGCTTGCAATTTCTGTGCAAAATGAACAGGAATAGGGAGAACCAATGAGAGACTAGCTGTAGGTGTCTGCACGGGCAAATGTAACGCTCATTGCCCACCAGGAAGAGGAATTAAACAAAGGCTCAGTGTGCCCTGCTGGAAACAGATTAGGGCCTGAAGCAATCCTGCGGTTTTGTGCCCAGCTCACAAGAAAGCGAGTTGAAGAAAGGAGCTCAGGGGCACTGTAATTCACAAACCTGCAGAGTTATAAATGACAGCTTTCCTCCAAAAATATATTGAAGTAAGCCTGCGAAGGGGACTTGAAAGCGGGGCAGAATTTCAGGAAAACGATTGCAGGGGGTAGACTGGAATTGCCCTGAAAGCATAGGAAAAGAGGCAGAACGTCGACAATGATGCACTTGGCCAAAAAGGGCGTATGCGTTTTTTCCTGAATATATTCAGGAAAAAACGCATACGCCCTTTTTGGCCAACCAAGCAAGCCTGTAAATGAAATCTGCACTACAATGAAGTCTCACTGCCCCCCTGGCAAAAGGGCCATCTGAAAAAAGTGTAAAATCCAGAAAGGTAGGACAGGATATGGAGAACAGGGAGCCTTGTTATGCTGATTGGCAGGATGTAAATTGCCAGCAGCCACCCTGGAGAAGTGTATGGTGTTTCCTGAAACACGAAAGAAACAAAGCAACACAGCCTATGGCACTTCCACTTATGGTCCTATAGCTTACGGAAATTAAAATCAAAAACAGACAGCCACCCCAATATTTGAGACGGCTGTGTTCACAAGAAGCTCGTCTACAGTATCAGGTAAATATCCCAGAAAGCAAAAAATGGATAAAGAACTTGTGGCACGTACGTACAATGCAATATCACTCAGCAATGAAATCTGTGTCATCAGGCCCATAGCGGCATAGTGAGTGGATGCAGGTACGGTGATTCTACGTGAACTACGTCACACAGAAAAAGAAACATCATAAGATATCACGAATACACGGAATGTAAACTTGACTACACATGAACTGAATTACAAAATAGAAAAGGGTCTCAAATTTAGAAAACCAACTAGTGCTTGCTTATGGGGAAAGGTGCCTTGGGGTGCTGCATAAAACCAGAGACTGAAATTAGCACAGATAACTTTCCATAAGCCCAATATGTAATAGACAAGACCTACTCCTTGCTCAACGAAATGGACCCAACACCACATATTCAACGCCTAGGAATATACCTGACTAGGAAGAATCTTAAAACCCATGGATATATATGTCTCCGTAAGAGAATCAAGGGTGTGTACAGCGGCCGAAAGGCAGCAGTGAAAATCCGATAAATCCCATTATCAAAATAAATTTCGAAAACAAAACACAAAGACAGTGAAATAGAGAGCAATTCTTAAATAATTCACTCAGGGCATGTGATGCAACCGGGATTGACCACATCTACACCCAGAGCTGGTTGAGACATAAGGCTGGACACTTCAGGCTGATAGCATTGGTGAGTTTAGGTGAGCAAATGCACACCCTTTGAAGTCATACTGTATGGTACCTATTCCATGGGTCCCAACTCTTCAGGTTCAAGGGATTCTTCCTCCAGCTAAAACATGCATGTGAAACCCACAGTATGGTCCACCGTGTTATGGGGAAATGATTTAAAATGCATCTCAGTTTTCGTATCCTGGTCCTCGGGTTCACCATTCCAGATGATTTACTAACAGTCTCCCTGCTTGGAGAGTCAGTGCCTTTAACCTCCTGTTTGGCACAGCTTGCAATTTCTGTGCAAGATGAACAGGAATAGGGAGAACCAATGAGAGACTAGCTGTAGGTGTCTGCACGGGCAAATGTAACGCTCATTTCCCACCAGGAAGAGGAATTTACCAAAGGCTCAGCATGCCCTGCCCGAAACAGATTAGGGCCTGAAGCAATCCTGCGGTTTTGTGCCCAGTTCACAAGAAAGCGAGTTGAAGAAAGGAGCTCAGGGGCACTGTAATTCACAAACCTGCAGAGTTATAAATGACAGCTATCCTCCAAAAATATATTGAAGTAAGCCTGCGAAGGGGACTTGAAAGCAGGGCAGAATTTCAGGAAAACGATTGCAGGGGGTAGACTGGAATTGCCCTGAAAGCATAGGAAAAGAGGCAGAACGTCGACAATGATGCACTTGGCCAAAAAGGGCGTATGCGTTTTTTCCTGAATATATTCAGGAAAAAACGCATACGCCCTTTTTGGCCAACCAAGCAAGCCTGTAAAGGAAATCTGCACTACAATGAAGTCTCACTGCCCCCCGGGCAAGAGGGCCATCTGAAAAAAGTGTAAAATCCAGAAAGGTAGGACAGGATATGGAGAACAGGGAGCCTTGTTATGCTGATTGGCAGGATGTAAATTGCCAGCAGCCAGCCTGGAGAAGTGTATGGTGTTTCCTGAAACACATAAGAAACAAAGCAACACAGTCTATGGCACTTCCACTTATGGTCCTATAGCTTACGGAAATTAAAATCAAAAACAGACAGCCACCCCAATATTTGGGACGGCTGTGTTCACAAGAAGCTCGTCTACAGTAACAGGTAAATATCCCAGAAAGCAAAATATGGATAAAGAAGTTGTGGCACGTACGTACAATGCAATATCACTCAGCAATGAAATCTGTGTCATCAGGCCCGTAGCGGCATAGTGAGTGGATGCAGGTACGGTGATTCTACGTGAACTACGTCACACAGAAAAAGAAACATCATAAGATATCACGAATACACGGAATGTAAACTTGACTACACATGAACTGAATTACAAAACAGAACAGGGTCTCAAATTTAGAAACCCAACTAGTGCTTGCTTATGGGGAAAGGTGCCTTGGGGTGCTTCATAAAACCAGAGACTGAAATTAGCACAGATAACTTTCCATAAGCCAAATATGTAATAGAGAAGACCTACTCCTTGCTCAACGAAATGGACCCAACACCACATATTCAACGCCTAGGAATATACCTGACTAGGAAGAATCTTAAAACCCATGGATATATATGTCTCCGTAAGAGAATCAAGGGTGTGTACAGCGGCCGAAAGGCAGCAGTGAAAATCCGATAAATCCCATTATCAAAATAAATTTCGAAAACAAAACACAAAGACAGTGAAATAGAGAGCAATTCTTAAATAATTCACTCAGGGCATGTGATGCAACCGGGATTGACCACATCTACACCCAGAGCTGGTTGAGACATAAGGCTGGACACTTCAGGCTGATAGCATTGGTGAGTTTAGGTGAGCAAATGCACACCCTTTGAAGTCATACTGTATGGTACCTATTCCATGGGTCCCAACTCTTCAGGTTCAAGGGATTCTTCCTCCAGCTAAAACATGCATGTGAAACCCACAGTATGGTCCACCGTGTTATGGGGAAATGATTTAAAATGCATCTCAGTTTTCGTATCCTGGTCCTCGGGTTCACCATTCCAGATGATTTACTAACAGTCTCCCTGCTTGGAGAGTCAGTGCCTTTAACCTCCTCTTTGGCACAGCTTGCAATTTCTGTGCAAGATGAACAGGAATAGGGAGAACCAATGAGAGACTAGCTGTAGGTGTCTGCACGGGCAAATGTAACGCTCATTTCCCACCAGGAAGAGGAATTTACCAAAGGCTCAGCATGCCCTGCCCGAAACAGATTAGGGCGTGAAGCAATCCTGCGGTTTTGTGCCCAGCTCACAAGAAAGCGAGTTGAAGAAAGGAGCTCAGGGGCACTGTAATTCACAAACCTGCAGAGTTATAAATGACAGCTTTCCTCCAAAAATATATTGAAGTAAGCCTGCGAAGGGGACTTGAAAGCGGGGCAGAATTTCAGGAAAACGATTGCAGGGGGTAGACTGGAATTGCCCTGAAAGCATAGGAAAAGAGGCAGAACGTCGACAATGATGCACTTGGCCAAAAAGGGCGTATGCGTTTTTTCCTGAATATATTCAGGAAAAAACGCATACGCCCTTTTTGGCCAACCAAGCAAGCCTGTAAATGAAATCTGCACTACAATGAAGTCTCACTGCCCCCCTGGCAAAAGGGCCATCTGAAAAAAGTGTAAAATCCAGAAAGGTAGGACAGGATATGGAGAACAGGGAGCCTTGTTATGCTGATTGGCAGGATGTAAATTGCCAGCAGCCACCCTGGAGAAGTGTATGGTGTTTCCTGAAACACGAAAGAAACAAAGCAACACAGCCTATGGCACTTCCACTTATGGTCCTATAGCTTACGGAAATTAAAATCAAAAACAGACAGCCACCCCAATATTTGAGACGGCTGTGTTCACAAGAAGCTCGTCTACAGTATCAGGTAAATATCCCAGAAAGCAAAAAATGGATAAAGAACTTGTGGCACGTACGTACAATGCAATATCACTCAGCAATGAAATCTGTGTCATCAGGCCCATAGCGGCATAGTGAGTGGATGCAGGTACGGTGATTCTACGTGAACTACGTCACACAGAAAAAGAAACATCATAAGATATCACGAATACACGGAATGTAAACTTGACTACACATGAACTGAATTACAAAATAGAAAAGGGTCTCAAATTTAGAAAACCAACTAGTGCTTGCTTATGGGGAAAGGTGCCTTGGGGTGCTGCATAAAACCAGAGACTGAAATTAGCACAGATAACTTTCCATAAGCCCAATATGTAATAGACAAGACCTACTCCTTGCTCAACGAAATGGACCCAACACCACATATTCAACGCCTAGGAATATACCTGACTAGGAAGAATCTTAAAACCCATGGATATATATGTCTCCGTAAGAGAATCAAGGGTGTGTACAGCGGCCGAAAGGCAGCAGTGAAAATCCGATAAATCCCATTATCAAAATAAATTTCGAAAACAAAACACAAAGACAGTGAAATAGAGAGCAATTCTTAAATAATTCACTCAGGGCATGTGATGCAACCGGGATTGACCACATCTACACCCAGAGCTGGTTGAGACATAAGGCTGGACACTTCAGGCTGATAGCATTGGTGAGTTTAGGTGAGCAAATGCACACCCTTTGAAGTCATACTGTATGGTACCTATTCCATGGGTCCCAACTCTTCAGGTTCAAGGGATTCTTCCTCCAGCTAAAACATGCATGTGAAACCCACAGTATGGTCCACCGTGTTATGGGGAAATGATTTAAAATGCATCTCAGTTTTCGTATCCTGGTCCTCGGGTTCACCATTCCAGATGATTTACTAACAGTCTCCCTGCTTGGAGAGTCAGTGCCTTTAACCTCCTGTTTGGCACAGCTTGCAATTTCTGTGCAAGATGAACAGGAATAGGGAGAACCAATGAGAGACTAGCTGTAGGTGTCTGCACGGGCAAATGTAACGCTCATTTCCCACCAGGAAGAGGAATTTACCAAAGGCTCAGCATGCCCTGCCCGAAACAGATTAGGGCCTGAAGCAATCCTGCGGTTTTGTGCCCAGTTCACAAGAAAGCGAGTTGAAGAAAGGAGCTCAGGGGCACTGTAATTCACAAACCTGCAGAGTTATAAATGACAGCTATCCTCCAAAAATATATTGAAGTAAGCCTGCGAAGGGGACTTGAAAGCGGGGCAGAATTTCAGGAAAACGATTGCAGGGGGTAGACTGGAATTGCCCTGAAAGCATAGGAAAAGAGGCAGAACGTCGACAATGATGCACTTGGCCAAAAAGGGCGTATGCGTTTTTTCCTGAATATATTCAGGGAAAAACGCATACGCCCTTTTTGGCCAACCAAGCAAGCCTGTAAAGGAAATCTGCACTACAATGAAGTCTCACTGCCCCCCGGGCAAGAGGGCCATCTGAAAAAAGTGTAAAATCCAGAAAGGTAGGACAGGATATGGAGAACAGGGAGCCTTGTTATGCTGATTGGCAGGATGTAAATTGCCAGCAGCCAGCCTGGAGAAGTGTATGGTGTTTCCTGAAACACATAAGAAACAAAGCAACACAGTCTATGGCACTTCCACTTATGGTCCTATAGCTTACGGAAATTAAAATCAAAAACAGACAGCCACCCCAATATTTGGGACGGCTGTGTTCACAAGAAGCTCGTCTACAGTAACAGGTAAATATCCCAGAAAGCAAAATATGGATAAAGAAGTTGTGGCACGTACGTACAATGCAATATCACTCAGCAATGAAATCTGTGTCATCAGGCCCGTAGCGGCATAGTGAGTGGATGCAGGTACGGTGATTCTACGTGAACTACGTCACACAGAAAAAGAAACATCATAAGATATCACTAATACACGGAATGTAAACTTGACTACACATGAACTGAATTACAAAACAGAACAGGGTCTCAAATTTAGAAAACCAACTAGTGCTTGCTTATGGGGAAAGGTGCGTTGGGGTGCTTCATAAAACCAGAGACTGAAATTAGCACAGATAACTTTCCATAAGCCAAATATGTAATACACAAGACCTACTCCTTGCTCAACGAAATGGACCCAACACCACATATTCAACGCCTAGGAATATACCTGACTAGGAAGAATCTTAAAACCCATGGATATATATGTCTCCGTAAGAGAATCAAGCGTGTGTACAGCGGCATAAACGCAGCAGTGAAAATCCGATAAATCCCATTATCAAAATAAATTTCAAAAAAAAATCATAAAGACAGTGAAATAGAGAGCAATTCTTAAATAATTCACTCAGGGCATGTGATGCAACCGGGATTTAACACATCTACACCCAGAGCTGGTTGAGACATAAGGCTGGACACTTCAGGCTGATAGCATTGGTGAGTTTCGGTGAGCAAATGCAGACCCTTTGAAGTCATACTGCATGGTACCCATTCCATGGGTCCCAACTCTCCAGGTTCAAGGGATTCTTCCTCCAGCTAAAACATGCATGGGAAACCAAGAGTATCGTCCACCATGTGATTGGGAAATGATTTAAAATGCATCTCAGTTTTCGTATCCTGGTCCTCGGGTTCACCATTCCAGATGCTTTACTAACACTCTCCCCACTTGGAGAGTCAGTGCCTTTAACCTCCTCTTTGGCACAGCTTGCAATTTCTGTGCAAAATGAACAGGAATAGGGAGAACCAATGAGAGACTAGCTGTAGGTCTCTGCACGGGCAAATGTAACGCTCATTGCCCACCAGGAAGAGGAATTAAACAAAGGCTCAGTGTGCCCTGCTGGAAACAGATTAGGGCCTGAAGCAATCCTGCGGTTTTGTGCCCAGCTCACAAGAAAGCGAGTTGAAGAAAGGAGCTCAGGGGCACTGTAATTCACAAACCTGCAGAGTTATAAATGACAGCTTTCCTCCAAAAATATATTGAAGTATGCCTGCGAAGGGGACTTGAAAGCGGGGCAGAATTTCAGGAAAACGATTGCAGGGGGTAGACTGGAATTGCCCTGAAAGCATAGGAAAAGAGGCAGAACGTCGACAATGATGCACTTGGCCAAAAAGGGCGTATGCGTTTTTTCCTGAATATATTCAGGAAAAAACGCATACGCCCTTTTTGGCCAACCAAGCAAGCCTGTAAATGAAATCTGCACTACAATGAAGTCTCACTGCCCCCCTGGCAAAAGGGCCATCTGAAAAAAGTGTAATATCCAGAAAGGTAGGACAGGATATGGAGAACAGGGAGCCTTGTTATGCTGATTGGCAGGATGTAAATTGCCAGCAGCCACCCTGGAGAAGTGTATGGTGTTGCCTGAAACACGAAAGAAACAAAGCAACACAGCCTATGGCACTTCCACTTATGGTCCTATAGCTTACGGAAATTAAAATCAAAAACAGACAGCCACCCCAATATTTGAGACGGCTGTGTTCACAAGAAGCTCGTCTACAGTATCAGGTAAATATCCCAGAAAGCAAAAAATGGATAAAGAACTTGTGGCACGTACGTACAATGCAATATCACTCAGCAATGAAATCTGTGTCATCAGGCCCATAGCGGCATAGTGAGTGGATGCAGGTACGGTGATTCTACGTGAACTACGTCACACAGAAAAAGAAACATCATAAGATATCACGAATACACGGAATGTAAACTTGACTACACATGAACTGAATTACAAAATAGAAAAGGGTCTCAAATTTAGAAAACCAACTAGTGCTTGCTTATGGGGAAAGGTGCCTTGGGGTGCTGCATAAAACCAGAGACTGAAATTAGCACAGATAACTTTCCATAAGCCCAATATGTAATAGACAAGACCTACTCCTTGCTCAACGAAATGGACCCAACACCACATATTCAACGCCTAGGAATATACCTGACTAGGAAGAATCTTAAAACCCATGGATATATATGTCTCCGTAAGAGAATCAAGGGTGTGTACAGCGGCCGAAAGGCAGCAGTGAAAATCCGATAAATCCCATTATCAAAATAAATTTCGAAAACAAAACACAAAGACAGTGAAATAGAGAGCAATTCTTAAATAATTCACTCAGGGCATGTGATGCAACCGGGATTGACCACATCTACACCCAGAGCTGGTTGAGACATAAGGCTGGACACTTCAGGCTGATAGCATTGGTGAGTTTCGGTGAGCAAATGCACACCCTTTGAAGTCATACTGTATGGTACCTATTCCATGGGTCCCAACTCTTCAGGTTCAAGGGATTCTTCCTCCAGCTAAAACATGCATGTGAAACCCACAGTATGGTCCACCGTGTTATGGGGAAATGATTTAAAATGCATCTCAGTTTTCGTATCCTGGTCCTCGGGTTCACCATTCCAGATGATTTACTAACAGTCTCCCTGCTTGGAGAGTCAGAGCCTTTAACCTCCTGTTTGGCACAGCTTGCAATTTCTGTGCAAGATGAACAGGAATAGGGAGAACCAATGAGAGACTAGCTGTAGGTGTCTGCACGGGCAAATGTAACGCTCATTTCCCACCAGGAAGAGGAATTTACCAAAGGCTCAGCATGCCCTGCCCGAAACAGATTAGGGCCTGAAGCAATCCTGCGGTTTTGTGCCCAGTTCACAAGAAAGCGAGTTGAAGAAAGGAGCTCAGGGGCACTGTAATTCACAAACCTGCAGAGTTATAAATGACAGCTATCCTCCAAAAATATATTGAAGTAAGCCTGCGAAGGGGACTTGAAAGCGGGGCAGAATTTCAGGAAAACGATTGCAGGGGGTAGACTGGAATTGCCCTGAAAGCATAGGAAAAGAGGCACAACGTCGACAATGATGCACTTGGCCAAAAAGGGCGTATGCGTTTTTTCCTGAATATATTCAGGAAAAAACGCATACGCCCTTTTTGGCCAACCAAGCAAGCCTGTAAAGGAAATCTGCACTACAATGAAGTCTCACTGCCCCCCGGGCAAGAGGGCCATCTGAAAAAAGTGTAAAATCCAGAAAGGTAGGACAGGATATGGAGAACAGGGAGCCTTGTTATGCTGATTGGCAGGATGTAAATTGCCAGCAGCCAGCCTGGAGAAGTGTATGGTGTTTCCTGAAACACATAAGAAACAAAGCAACACAGTCTATGGCACTTCCACTTATGGTCCTATAGCTTACGGAAATTAAAATCAAAAACAGACAGCCACCCCAATATTTGGGACGGCTGTGTTCACAAGAAGCTCGTCTACAGTAACAGGTAAATATCCCAGAAAGCAAAATATGGATAAAGAAGTTGTGGCACGTACGTACAATGCAATATCACTCAGCAATGAAATCTGTGTCATCAGGCCCGTAGCGGCATAGTGAGTGGATGCAGGTACGGTGATTCTACGTGAACTACGTCACACAGAAAAAGAAACATCATAAGATATCACTAATACACGGAATGTAAACTTGACTACACATGAACTGAATTACAAAACAGAACAGGGTCTCAAATTTAGAAAACCAACTAGTGCTTGCTTATGGGGAAAGGTGCGTTGGGGTGCTTCATAAAACCAGAGACTGAAATTAGCACAGATAACTTTCCATAAGCCAAATATGTAATAGACAAGACCTACTCCTTGCTCAACGAAATGGACCCAACACCACATATTCAACGCCTAGGAATATACCTGACTAGGAAGAATCTTAAAACCCATGGATATATATGTCTCCGTAAGAGAATCAAGCGTGTGTACAGCGGCATAAACGCAGCAGTGAAAATCCGATAAATCCCATTATCAAAATAAATTTCAAAAAATAATCATAAAGACAGTGAAATAGAGAGCAATTCTTAAATAATTCACTCAGGGCATGTGATGCAACCGGGATTTAACACATCTACACCCAGAGCTGGTTGAGACATAAGGCTGGACACTTCAGGCTGATAGCATTGGTGAGTTTCGGTGAGCAAATGCAGACCCTTTGAAGTCATACTGCATGGTACCCATTCCATGGGTCCCAACTCTCCAGGTTCAAGGGATTCTTCCTCCAGCTAAAACATGCATGGGAAACCAAGAGTATCGTCCACCATGTGATTTGGAAATGATTTAAAATGCATCTCAGTTTTCGTATCCTGGTCCTCGGGTTCACCATTCCAGATGCTTTACTAACACTCTCCCCGCTTGGAGAGTCAGTGCCTTTAACCTCCTCTTTGGCACAGCTTGCAATTTCTGTGCAAAATGAACAGGAATAGGGAGAACCAATGAGAGACTAGCTGTAGGTGTCTGCACGGGCAAATGTAACGCTCATTGCCCACCAGGAAGAGGAATTAAACAAAGGCTCAGTGTGCCCTGCTGGAAACAGATTAGGGCCTGAAGCAATCCTGCGGTTTTGTGCCCAGCTCACAAGAAAGCGAGTTGAAGAAAGGAGCTCAGGGGCACTGTAATTCACAAACCTGCAGAGTTATAAATGACAGCTTTCCTCCAAATATATATTGAAGTAAGCCTGCGAAGGGGACTTGAAAGCGGGGCAGAATTTCAGGAAAACGATTGCAGGGGGTAGACTGGAATTGCCCTGAAAGCATAGGAAAAGAGGCAGAACGTCGACAATGATGCACTTGGCCAAAAAGGGCGTATGCGTTTTTTCCTGAATATATTCAGGAAAAAACGCATACGCCCTTTTTGGCCAACCAAGCAAGCCTGTAAATGAAATCTGCACTACAATGAAGTCTCACTGCCCCCCTGGCAAAAGGGCCATCTGAAAAAAGTGTAAAATCCAGAAAGGTAGGAGAGGATATGGAGAACAGGGAGCCTTGTTATGCTGATTGGCAGGATGTAAATTGCCAACAGCCATCCTGGAGAAGTGTATGGTGTTTCCTGAAACATATAAGAAACAAAGCAACACAGCCTATGGCACTTCCACTTATGGTCCTATAGCTTAGGGAAATTAAAATCAAAAACAGAGAGCCACCCCAAAGTTTGGGACGGCTGTGTTCCCAAGAAGCTCGTCTACAGTACCAGGTACATATCCCAGAAAGCAAAAAATGGATAAAGAAGTTGTGGCACGTACGTGCAATGCAATATAACTCAGCAATGAAATCTGTGTCATCAGGCCCGTAGCGGCACATTGAGTGGATGCAGGTACGGTGATTCTACGTGAACTACGTCACACAGAAAAAGAAACATCATAAGATAACACTAATACACGGAATGTAAACTTGACTACACATGAACTGAATTACAAAACAGAACAGGGTCTCAAATTTAGAAAACCAACTAGTGCTTGCTTATGGGTAAAGGTGCGTTGGGGTGCTGCATAAAACCAGAGACTGAAATTAGCACAGATAACTTTCCATAAGCCAAATATGTAATAGACAAGACCTACTCCTTGCTCAACGAAATGGACCCAACACCACATATTCAACACCTAGGAATATACCTGACTAGGAAGAATCTTAAAACCCATGGATATATATGTCTCCGTAAGAGAATCAAGCGTGTGTACAGCGGCCGAAACGCAGCATTGAAAATCCGATAAATCCCATTATCAAAATAAATTTCGAAAACAAAACACAAAGACAGTGAAATAGAGAGCAATTCTTAAATAATTCACTCAGGGCATGTGATGCAACCGGGATTGACCACATCTACACCCAGAGCTGGTTGAGACATAAGGCTGGACACTTCAGGCTGACAGCATTGGTGAGTTTCGGTGAGCAAATGCAGACCCTTTGAAGTCATACTGCATGGTACCCATTCCATGGGTCCCAACTCTCCAGGTTCAAGGGATTCTTCCTCCAGCTAAAACATGCATGGGAAACCCAGAGTATCGTCCACCATGTGATTGGGAAATGATTTTAAATGGATCTCAGTTTTCGTATCCTGGTCCTCGGGTTCACCATTCCAGACGCTTTACTAACACTCTCCCCACTTGGAGAGTCAGTGCTTTAACCTCCTGTTTGGCACAGTTTGCAATTTCTGTGCAAGATGAACAGGAATAGGGAGAACCAATGAGAGACTAGCTGTAGGTGTCTGCACGGGCAAATGTAACACACATTGCCCACCAGGAAAAGGAATTAAACAAAGGCTCAGTGTGCCCTGCTGGAAACAGATTAGGGCCTGAAGCAATTCTGCGCTTTTGTGCCCAGCTCACAAGAAAGCGAGTTGAAGAAAGGAGCTCAGGGGCACTGTAATTCACAAACCTGCAGAGTTATAAATGACAGCTATCCTCCAAAAATATATTGAAGTAAGCCTGCGATGGGGACTTGAAAGCGGGGCAGAATTTCAGGAAAACGTTTGCAGGGGGTAGACTGGAATGGCCCTGAAAGCATAGGAAAAGAGGCAGAACGTCGACAATGATGCACTTGGCCAAAAAGGGCGTATGCGTTTTTTCCTGAATATATTCAGGAAAAAACGCATACGCCCTTTTTGGCCAACCAAGCAAGCCTGTAAAGGAAATCTGCACTACAATGAAGTCTCACTGCCCCCCGGGCAAAAGGGCCATCTGAAAAAAGTGTAAAATCCAGAAAGGTAGGACAGGATATGGAGAACAGGGAGCCTTGTTATGCTGATTGGCAGGATGTAAATTGCCAGCAGCCACCCTGGAGAAGTGTATGGTGTTTCCTGAAACACGTAAGAAACAAAGCAACACAGCCTATGGCACTTCAACTTATGGTCACAAAGATTACGGAAATTAAAATCAAAAACAGACAGCCACCCCAATGTTTGGGACGGCTGTGTTCACAAGAAGCTCGTCTACAGTACCAGGTAAATATCCCAGAAAGCAAAAAATGGATAAAGAAGTTGTGGCACGTACGTGCAATGCAATATCACTCAGCAATGAAATCTGTGTCATAAGGTCCGTAGCGGCATAGTGAGTGGATGCAGGTACGGTGATTCTACGTGAACTACGTCACACAGAAAAAGAAACATCATAAGATATCACTAATACACGGAATGTAAACTTGACTACACATGAACTGAATTACAAAACAGAACAGGGTCTCAAATTTAGAAAACCAACTAGTGCTTGCTTATGGGAAAAGGTGCCTAGGGGTGCTGCATAAAACCAGAGACTGAAATTAGCACAGATAACTTTCCATAAGCCAAATATGTAATAGACAAGACCTACTCCTTGCTCAACGAAATGGACACAACACCACATATTCAACGCCTAGGAATATACCTGACTAGGAAGAATCTTAAAACCCATGGATATATATGTCTCCGTAAGAGAATCAAGTGTGTGTACAGCGGCCGAAACGCAGCAGTGAAAATCCGATAAATCCCATTATCAAAATAAATTTTGAAAACAAAACACAAAGATAGTGAAATAGAGAGCAATTCTTAAATAATTCACTCAGGGCATGTGATGCAACCGGGATTGACCATATCTACACCCAGAGCTGGTTGAGACATAAGGCTGGACACTTCAGGCTGATAGCATTGGTGAGTTTCGGTGAGCAAATGCAGACCCTTTGAAGTCATACTGCATGGTACCCATTCAATGGGTCCCAACACTCCAGGTCCAAGGGATTCTTCCTCCAGCTAAAACATGCATGGGAAACCCAGAGTATCGTCCACGTGTGATTGGGAAACGATTTAAAAAGCATCTCAGTTTTCGTATCCTGGTCCTCGGGTTCACCATTCCAGATGCTTTACTAACACTCTCCCCGCTTGGAGAGTCAGTGCCTTTAACCTCCTCTGTGGCACAGCTTGCAATTTCTGTGCAAGATGAACAGGAATAGGGAGAACCAATGAGAGACTAGCTGTAGGTGTCTGCATGGGCAAATGTAACGCTCATTGCCCACCAGGAAGAGGAATTAAACAAAGGCTCATTGTGCCCTGCTGGAAACAGATTAGGGCCTGAAGCAATCCTGCGGTTTTGTGCCCAGCTCACAAGAAAGCGAGTTGAAGAAAGGAGCTCAGGGGCACTGTAATTCACAAACCTGCAGAGTTATAAATGACAGCTATCTTCCAAAAGTATAATGAAGTAAGCCTGCGAAGGGGACTTAAAAGCGGGGCAGAATTTCAGGAAAACGATTGCAGGGGGTAGACTGGAATTGCCCTGAAAGTATAGGAAAAGAGGCAGAATGTCGACAATGATGCACTTGGCCAAAAAGGGCGTATGCGTTTTTTCCTGAATATATTCAGGAAAAAACGCATACGCACTTTTTGGCCAACCAAGCAAGCCTGTAAAGGAAATCTGCACTAAAATGAAGTCTCACTGCCCCCCGGGCAAGAGGGCCATCTGAAAAAAGTGTAAAATCCAGAAAGGTAGGACAGGATATGGAGAACAGGGAGCCTTGTTATGCTGATTGGCAGGATGTAAATTGCCAGCAGCCACCCTGGAGAAGTGTATGGTGTTTCCTGAAAAACGTAAGAAGCAAAGCAACACAGCCTATGGCACTTCCACTTATGGTCCTATTCCTTAGGGAAATGAAAATCAAAAACAGAGAGCCACCCCAACGTTTGGGACGGCTGTGTTCCCAAGAAGCTCGTTTACAGTACCAGGTAAATATCCCAGAAAGCAAAAAATGGATAAAGAAATTGTGACACGTACGTGCAATGCAATGTCACTAAGCAATGAAATCTGTGTCATCAGGCCCGTAGCGGCATAGTGAGTGGATGCAGGTACGGTGATTCTACGTGAACTACGTCACACAGAAAAAGAAACATCATAAGATATCACTAATACACGGAATGTAAACTTGACTACACATGAACTGAATTACAAAACAGAACAGGGTCTCAAATTTAGAAAACCAACTAGTGCTTGCTTATGGGGAAAGGTGTGTTGGGGTGCTGCATAAAACCAGAGACTGAAATTAGCACAGATAACTTTCCATAAGCCAAATATGTAATAGACAAGACCTACTCCTTGCTCAACGAAATGGACCCAACACCACATATTCAACGCCTAGGAATATACCTGACTAGGAAGAATCTTAAAACCCATGGGTATATATGTCTCCGTAAGAGAATCAAGCGTGTGTACAGCGGCTGAAACGCAGCAGTGAAAATCCGATAAATCCCATTATCAAAATAAATTTCGAAAACAAAACACAAAGACAGTGAAATAGAGAGCAATTCTTAAATAATTCACTCAGGGCATGTGATGCAACCGGGATTTAACACATCTACAACCAGAGCTGGTTGAGACATAAGGCTGGACACTTCAGGCTGATAGCATTGGTGAGTTTCGGTGAGCAAATGCAGACCCTTTGAAGTCATACTGCATGGTACCCATTCCATGGGTCCCAACTCTCCAGGTTCAAGGGATTCTTCCTCCAGCTAAAACATGCATGGGAAACCCAGAGTATCGTCCACTGTGTGATTGGGAAATGATTTAAAATGCATCTCAGTTTTCGTATCCTGGTCCTCGGGTTCACCATTCCAGATGCTTTACTAACACTCTCCCCGCTTGGAGAGTCAGTGTCTTTAAACTCCTCTGTGGCACAGCTTGCAATTTCTGTGCAAGATGAACAGGAATAGGAGAAGCAATGAGAGACTAGATGTAGGTGTCTGCACCGGCAAATGTAACGCTCATTTCCCACCAGGAAGAGGAATTAACCAAAGGCTCAGCGTGCCCTGCTGGAAACAGATTAGGGCCTGAAGCAATCCTGCGGTTTTTTGCCCAGCTCACAAGAAAGCGAGTTGAAGAAAGGACTTCAGGGGCACTGTAATTCACAAACCTGCAGAGTTATGAATGACAGCTATCCTCCAAAAATATATTGAAGTAAGCCTGCGAAGGGGACTGGAAAGAGGGGCAGAATTACAGGAAAACGATTGCAGGGGGTAGACTGGAATTGCCTTGAAAGCATAGGAAAAGAGGCACAACGTCGACAATGATGCACTTGGCCAAAAAGTGCGTATGCGTTTTTTCCTGAATATATTCAGGAATAAATGCATACGCACTTTTTGGCCAACCAAGCAAGCCTGTAAAGGAAATCTGCACTACAATGCAGTCTCACTGCCCCCTTGGCAAAACGGCCATCTGAAAATAGTGGAAAATCCAGAAAGGTATGGCAGGATATGGAGAACAGTGAGCCTTGTTATGCTGATTGGCAGGATGTAAATTGCCAGCAGCCAGCCTGGAGAAGTGTATGGTGTTTCCTGAAACACATAAGAAACAAAGCAACACAGTCTATGGCACTTCCACTTATGGTCCTATAGCTTACGGAAATTAAAATCAAAAACAGACAGCCACCCCAATATTTGGGACGGCTGTGTTCACAAGGAGCTCGTCTACAGTATCAGGTAAATATCCCAGAAAGCAAAAAATGGATAAAGAAGTTGTGGCACGTACGTACAATGCAATATCACTCAGCAATAAAATCTGTGTCATCAGGCCCATAGCGGCATACTGAGTGCATGCAGGTACGGTGATTCTACGTGAACTACGTCACACAGAAAAAGAAACATCATAAGATATCACTAATACACGGAATGTAAACTTGACTACACATGAACTGAATTACAAAACAGAACAGGGTCTCAAATTTAGAAAACCAACTAGTGCTTTTTTATGGGGAAAGGTGCGTTGGGGTGCTGCATAAAACCAGAGACTGAAATTGGCACAAATAACTTTCCATAAGCCAAATATGTAATAGAAAAACCTACTACTTGCTCAACGAAATGGACCCAACACCACATATTCAACGCCTAGGAATATACCTGACTAGGAAGAATCTTAAAACCCATGGATATATATGTCTCCGTAAGAGAATCAAGCGGATGTGTATATCAGCCGAAACGCAGCAGTGAAAATCCGATAAATCCCATTATCAAAATAAATTTCAAAAATAAAACACAAAGACAGTGAAATAGAGAGTAATTCTTAAATAATTCACTCAGGGCATGTGATGCAACCGGGATTGACCACATCTACACCCAGAGCTGGTTGAGACATAAGGCTGGACACTTCAGGCTGATAACATTGGTGAGGTTCAGTGAGTAAATGCAGACCCTATGAAGTCATACTGTATGGTACCCATTCCATGGGTCCCAACACTCCAGGTTCACGGGATTCTTCCTCCAGCTAAAACATGCATGGGAAACCCAGAGTATCGTCCACCGTGTGATTGGGAAATGATTAAAAATGCATCTCAGTTTTTGTATCCTGGTCCTCGGGTTCACCATTCCAGACGCTTTACTAACACTATCCCCGCTTGGAGAGTCAGTGCATTTAACCTCCTGTTTAGCACAGCTTGCAATTTCTGTGCAAGATGAACAGGAATAAGGAGAACCAATGAGAGACTAGCTGTAGGTGTCTGCACGGGCAAATGTAACACTCATTGCCCACCAGGAAGAGGAATTAAACAAAGGCTCAGTGTGCCCTGCTGGAAACAGATTAGTGCCTGAAGCAATCCTGCGGTTTTGTGCCCAGCTCACAAGAAAGCGAGTTGAAGAAAGGAGCTCAGGGGCACTGTAATTCACAACCCTGCAGAGTTATAAATGACAGCTATCTTCCAAAAGTATATTGAAGTAAGCCTGCGAAGGGGACTTGAAAGCGGGGCAGAATTTCAGGAAAACGATTGCAGGCGGTAGACTGGAATTGCCCTGAAAGCATAGGAAAATAGGCACAACGTCGACAGTGATGCACTTGGCCAAAACGGGCGTATGCGTTTTTTCCTGAATATATTCAGGAAAAAACGCATACGCACTTTTTGGCCAACCAAGCAAGCCTGTAAAGGAAATCTGCACTACAATGAAGTCTCACTGCCCCCCGGGCAAGAGGGCCATCTGAAAAAAGTGTAAAATCTAGAAAGTTAGGACAGGATATGGAGAACAGGGAGCCTTGTTATGCTGATTGGCAGGATGTAAATTGCCAACAGCCACCCTGGAGAAGTGTATGGTGTTTCCTGAAACACGTAAGAAATAAAGCAACACAGCCTATGGCAATTGCACTTATGGTCCTATTGTTTAGGGAAATTAAAATCAAAAACAGAGAGCCACCCCAATATTTGGGACGGCTGTGTTCCAAAGAAGCTCGTCTACAATACCAGGTAAATATCCCAGAAAGCAAAAAATGGATAAAGAAATTGTGGCACGTACGTGCAATACAATATCACTCAGCAATGAAATCTGTGTCATCAGGCCCGTAGCGGCATAGTGAGTGGATGCAGGTACGGTGATTCTACGTGAACTACGTCACACAGAAAAAGAAACATCATAAGATATCACTAATACACGGAATGTAAACTTGACTACACATGAACTGAATTACAAAACAGAACAGGGTCTCAAATTTAGAAAACCAAATAGTGCTTGCTTATGGGGAAAGGTGCCTTGGGGTGCTGCATAAAACCAGAGACTGAAATTAGCACAGATAACTTTCCATAAGCCAAATATGTAATAGACAAGACCTACTCCTTGCTCAACGAAATGGACCCAACACCACATATTCAACGCCTAGGAATATACCTGACTAGGAAGAATCTTAAAACCCATGGATATATATGTCTCTGTAAGAGAATCAAGCATGTGTACAGCAGCCGAAACGCAGCAGTGAAAATCCGATAAATCCCATTATCAAAATAAATTTCGAAAACAAAACAAAAAGACAGTGAAATAGAGAGCAATTCTTAAATAATTCACTCAGGGCATGTGATGCAACCGGGATTGACCACATCTACACCCAGAGCTGGTTGAGACATAAGGCTGGACACTTCAGGCTGATAGCATTGGTGAGTTTCGGTGAGCAAATGCAGACCCTTTGAAGTCATACTGCATGGTATCCATTCCATTGGTCCCAACTCTCCAGGTTCAAGGCATTCTTCCTCCAGCTAAAACATGCATGGGAAACCCAGAGTATGGTCCACCGTGTGATTGGGAAACGATTTAAAATACATCTCAGTTTTCGTATCCTGCTCCTCGGCTTCACCATTCCAGATGCTTTACTAACACTCTCCCCGCTTGTAGAGTCAGTGCCTTTAACCTCCTGTTTGGCACAGCTTGCAATTTCTGTGCAAGATGAACAGGAATAGGGAGAACCAATGAGAGACTAGCTGTAGGTGTCTGCACGGGCAAATGTAACGCTCATTGCCCACCAGGAAGAGGAATTAAACAAAGGCTCAGCATGCCCTGCTGATAACAGATTAGGGCCTGAAGCAATCCTGCGGTTTTGTGCCCAGCTCACAAGAAAGCGAGTTGAAGAAAGGAGCTCAGGGGCACTGTATATCACAAACCTGCAGAGTTATAAATGACAGCTATCCTCCAAAAATATATTGAAGTAAGCCTGCGAAGGGGACTTGAAAGGGGGCAGAATTTCAGGAAAACGATTGCAGGGGGTAGACTGGAATTGCCCTGAAAGCATAGGAAAAGAGGCACAACGTCGAAAATGATGCACTTGGCCAAAAAGGGCGTATGCGTTTTTTCCTGAATATATTCTGGAAAAAACGCATACGCCCTTTTTGGCCAACCAAGCAAGCCTTTAAAGAAATCTGCACTACAATGATGTCTGAGTGCCCGCCGGGCAAAAGGGCAATCTGAAAAAAGTGTAAAATCCAGAAAGGTAGGACAGGATATGGAGAACAGGGAGCCTTGTTATGCTGATTGGCAGGATGTAAATTGCCAGCAGCCACCCTGGAGAAGTGTATGGTGTTTCCTGAAACACGTAAGAAACAAACCAACACAGCCTATGGCACTTCCACTTATGGTCCTATAGCTTACGGAAATTAAAATCAAAAACAGACAGCCACCCCAATATTTGGGACGGCTGTGTTCACAAGAAGCTCGTCTACAGTATCAGGTAAATATCCCAGAAAGCAAAAAATGGATAAAGAAATTGTGGCACGTACGTACAATGCAATATCACTCAGCATTGAAATCTGTGTCATCAGGCCCGTAGCGGCATAGTGAATGGATGCAGGTACGGTGATTCTACGTGAACTACGTCACACAGAAAAAGAAACATCATAAGATATCACTAATACACGGAATGTAAACTTGACTACACATGAACTGAATTACAAAACAGAACAGGGTCTCAAATTTAGAAAACCAACTAGTGCTTGCTTATGGGGAAAGGTGCCTTGGGGTGCTGCATAAAACCAGAGACTGAAATTAGCACAGATAACTTTCCATAAGCCAAATATGTAATAGACAAGACCTACTCCTTGCTCAACGAAATGGACCCAACACCACATATTCAACGCCTAGGAATATACCTGACTAGGAAGAATCTTAATACCCATGGATATATATGTCTAGGTAAGAGAATCAAACGTGTGTACAGCGGCCGAAACGCAGCAGTGAAAATCTGATAAATCCCATTATCAAAATAAATTTCGAAAACAAAACACAAAGACAGTGAAATAGAGAGCAATTCTTAAATTATTCACTCAGGGCATGTGATGCAACCGGGATTGACCACATCTACACCCAGAGCTGGTTGAGACATAAGGCTGGACACTTCAGGCTGATAGCATTGGTGAGTTTCGGTGAGCAAATGCAGACCCTTTGAAGTCATACTGCATGGTACCCATTCCATGGGTCCCAACTCTCCAGGTTCAAGGGATCCTTCCTCCAGCTAAAACATGCATGGGAAACCCAGCGTATCGTCCACCGTGTGATTGGGAAACGATTTAAAATGCATCTCAGTTTTCGTATCCTGGTCCTCCGGTTCACCATTCCAGATGCTTTACTAACACTCTCCCCGCTTGGAGAGTCAGTGCCTTTAACCTCCTCTTTGGCACAGCATGCAATTTCTGTGCAAGATGAACAGGAATAGGGAGAACCAATGAGAGACTAGCTGTAGGTGTCTGCACGGGCAAATGTAATGCTCATTGCCTACCAGGAAGAGGAATTAAACAAAGGCTCAGTGTGCCCTGCTGGAAACAGTTTAGGACCTGAAGCAATCCTGCGGTTTTGTGCCCAGCTCACAAGAAAGCGAGTTGAAGAAAGGAGCTCAGGGGCACTGTAATTCACAAACCTGCAGAGTTATAAATGACAGCTATCTTCCAAAAGTATATTGAAGTAAGCCTGCGAAGGGGACTTGAAATCGGGGAAGAATTTCAGGAAAACGAATGCAGGCGGTAGACTGGAACTGCCCTGAAAGCATAGGAAAATAGGCACAACGTCGACAATGATGCACTTGGCCAAAAAGGGCGTATGCGTTTTTTCCTGAATATATTCAGGAAAAAACGCATACGCCCTTTTTGGCCAACCAAGCAAGCCTGTAAGGAAATCTGCACTACAATGAAGTCTCACTGCCCCCCGGGCAAGAGGGCCATCTGAAAAAAGTGTAAAATCCAGAAAGGTAGGACAGGATATGGAGAACAGGGAGCCTTGTTATGCTGATTGGCAGGATGTAAATTGCCAGCAGCCACCCTGGAGAAGTGTATGGTGTTTCCTGAAACACGTAAGAAACAAAGCAACACAGCCTATGGCATTTCCACTTATGGTCCTATAGCTTACGGAAATTAAAATCAAAAACAGACAGCCACCCCAATATTTGGGACGGCTGTGTTCACAAAAGCTCGTCTACAGTATCAGGTAAATATCCCAGAAAGCAAAAAATGGATAAAGAAGTTGTGGCACGTACGTACAATGCAATATCACTGAGCAATGAAATCTGTGTCATCAGGCCCGTAGCGGTGCGGCGAGCCGCTTCTGACCAGCAGAAAGACGAGTCACCACACGCTAGATTCTTCTCGTATCACACTTTATTGGAGTGCAGCTTGGTTATAGACAGATGGAAGGAAGACCCCGAGCTTTGTTCCCACTGGCTTTTTATAATGCACTATAACCTGTGGCAACCTGTGGTTGGCTGGTTAACTCAACCTGTGGTTGGCTGGTTAACTCAACCTGTGTTTGGCTGGTTAACTCAACAAGATATGTGCTGTTCACAATTTATTGGTTGCAATTCTGATCCTTCATTAGCATATTGGCTCGTCGTGGCGCATGTGTGGCACATAGCCTGGCACATAGCCTTGGGGCTACTCCCTGATAAGTGTTATCTGCGACATGGCAGAACAACGGCTTCCCACATCTCCCCCTTTTTGTTTTCTTAGACCCAGGAGCTGAACTCGAACAATGCCCGCACAAACGCTCACCCCATGGGATGCTCGCTGAGCAAGAGCTAGTTCGAGAAGCTGGCTCATCACCCTCCCCGTCGTGCAATGTCCATACAGACCGCGGAGTGCAGGGGCTGATGTTGCCTCGTGATTCCCATCAAAAGTGCAATGGTCATAAACCTTTTTGTGCAAGGGCAATCACTACGGGTCGTTCAAGATGGAGAGCCAGGCGCCAGGGGAGTCGCCTTGACTAATGGCCACCAATGCCTGCGTGAACAACATCTTAGTTCGCTTTGTCCGAGTTCGCAAACGACATATCAACCACAGGCACACCACAAGTCCCGCCATGCAACACACTGCAAACATCCCTACATTGACCCACTCCTTAAAGAAAGTAAAGGTAGAGGACAGCCAGGTAGTAAAGTCCCCAAGCGTAACGGGGTATAGCCTAGTAGCATTTAAAGTCTTAATCTGTATCTTCTGGTTTAACAGCATCAATTCAGCCTCTCGGGACCAATTTCCTCCCAGGAAAGTGCCAATCTCCCTGCTCCGGTTCAGGGCATCTTGTCCTCCGCCTTGAGTAGGGAAAGGCTCATCAACACCATCCAGCTCAGCATCATCCCTTGAGCGCCCTGCATCGCCCTTGGGATCCTCTTCCACGACTCTTGTTAATCTTGTTGGGACCCAAATTGGATCTTGATCCTGCGGAAAAACACAAAGAGATCCCCTGGACCGCGCAACAACGCGATCCGGGCCTTTCCATCGATTGGTCAATACATCTTTCCACATCACTATACCATGTTCCTTTTGTTCATGTATAGTATGGCGTTCAGCAGAAGTTTCTTTCTCATCATGTAAATTTAAAAAATTAAGAGTAAATAAGGCAAGCGACAATTTCTGCTTCGGGGTGCAATTCTCCGCTATTCCCCCTTTTTGTTTTAAAAGCAATTCTTTAAGTGTGCGATTAGTTCGCTCTATTATACCTTGGCCTTGTGGATTGTAAGGCAGGCCCGTAACATGTTCTATTTGCATTTTTTGACAAAAGAGAGCAAAGCTCTTGGAACTATAAGCTGGGCCGTTATCTGTCTTTAGTGTAGCAGGCTTGCCCCAGGCTGCCCAGGCTTCAAGGCAATGAGTAATAACATGTTGAACCCGTTCTCCAGAGAGAGGGGTAGCATGTACCACCCTGGAATAGGTATCCACAGACACATGAACATACTGGAGCTTCCCAAAGGAGGGAACATGAGTGACATCCATTTGCCACAGCTCGTTTGGGGACAAACCTCTGGGATTCACACCAGTCTTTTGGGCCGGCAAAAATTGGGCACAAGTGGAACAAGACTTAACAATATGTCTGGCCTCGGCTCTAGTAATGAAAAACTTCTTTCTCAACACTGCAGATGATACATGATATAGCTCATGAAATTCTTGTGCTTGCTGCTTTTGATCCAAGGATAAGAAAACACGCGTTGCCATATCAACTTGTTCATTGGCTTTTGCCATTGGACCAGGCAACAGGGAATGAGCCCGTATATGGGTAACATAAAAGGGGTGTTGGCGGCGCAATATCTGAAACCTTATCCCGGCCAACAAGGATGCCACTGTGTTGGATGAGCGAATATGGGGGGTCACTGCAAGATGTTTCACTGCATTAACCACGTACAATGAATCAGAGATCAAATTAAAAGGTTCTTGAAATCGTTGAAAAACTTCCAAAACCACATGACATTCCACCACTTGAGGAGCATCAGGTCGATAGTCTATAACGACAGGATGCTGACCCTGAACCATATAAGCTCCTTTTCCGGATTTTGATCCGTCCGTATAAATGGTCAGGGCATCATTTAGTGGTCGCTCTACAGTGACCCTTGGAAAAATGACAGGTTGCTGGATAACGAATTTCAAAATTTCACTCTTGGGCAAGTGGTTATCAATAATTCCAGAAAAGGTATACATAAGTATAGACCACTCAGAGGTAGTGGCAGTTAATATTTCTATTTGATCTTTAGTATAGGGAACTACAAGTTTTTCCGGCAACATTGCAAAGGCGGAAACACATTGTTTAATACCCAAGAAGGCAACCTCAGCAACCATAGATGGATAGTGAGACAGCGTCTTCATCCCCAGAGACTTGGTATGAATCCAAAGCAAAGGCCCATCTTGCCAAAGAACACCTGTTGGAAATCCTAAGGTTGGAAGAACACACATCCAAATAGACAAGGCATTGTTATAACGCTGTAATTGTGCTTTCATAAGAGCCTGTTCCACCTTCTGAAGAGTTGTTTGGGCCTCGGGGGTCATCTGACGCGGGGAATTAAGATCAGGATTACCTTCCAATACAGCAAACAAAGGCTGTAGTTCAAAGCGAGTCAGACTCAAATACGGTCGAAGCCAATTAATATCCCCAAGCAATTTCTGAAAATCATTCAAAGTTGTTAAATGATTAGTTCTAATTTCAATTTTCTGAGGTATTATTGTGGTCTTATTTATAACGGCTCCCAAAAAACTAATAGAATCTCCCTTTTGAATTTTTTCAGGGGCCAAATATAAACCTCTAGTCTCCAAATTCATTGATAAATCTCCTAAAACCTGTTCAAGCAGTGTCATGCTAGGGGCTGACAGCAAAACATCATCCATGTAATGAATGATTTTAACATCCGGGAACTTCTCCCGTACTGGCTGTAAGGCAGTGTCAACATAAAGCTGGCACATGGTGGGGCTATTGGCCATACCCTGAGGAAGCACGACCCATTGATACCTTTTATCAGGTCTTT